>NC_088368.1:961618-1024118 GCF_034508935.2 Berghia stephanieae | reverse complement strand
ACAAGTCCTATGTAGAACAAGACATGACGCCTGTTAGGCGATATTACAATTTTTCCGACAGAGACAACTCTTTTGATGGCCAGGTACTCATTTTACACCTGAGTCTGGTAAGAGAATGTGTGTAAAGAGCCTGTTCCAAGGACTCAACTATGCGCCGAGCGAGGCTCGAACCCAGGACCTTCCGATCCGAAAGCGAGTGCCATACCACAAGACCACATTAGCTGCTAGAAGCTGTGGACTGTATAAGGTAAAAAACAAAAATGAACATAACAGCTTTGGACAAGAATAAAACGCCAAACACGGAACGTTTTGAGTTCTAAATCCTTCTTCAGCTAACAAGAACAACAACAAATACACGAATACATCACTTCGAATCCACAAAGATGGCAGAGAAATAGTTGGTACTTTTTGGCCACACGTAATTAATACAATCTGGAAATAACCAAATTCAAGCGATGTTGGACATGGTCTGTGACCAACTGGTGACAATGACAGTAAAAGTGGTGTCTTCAGGACGGTCATTTAATTACGCCAGTCAACTCAGGTGTGGAAAACTCCCACGCTATCGACAGTACGGAATCATAGCACAAAAATGAAATTTGGTAGCTATAGCCTCCTGGGGAACTAAATGAAGCATTACTTAGTGCATTGAGCATGGTAAATCTGTGGACATCCCCTCTCTTAAAATTAAATTTTGCAATTCTCACCGGAGAGAAAATTCTTTGTTCGTGAACTTGAGGGCAGTAGCTGAGAAGGCATCTTTGTTGACGATCTTTGCCTTATTCATGAAATACATGCCCAGATAAGCGTTGTTCTCCCAGTACACACAGGTCAGCTTGTGCCAATCTGGGGGGTTGAATTCACTGGTGCCACATTTGTAGGCTTCTGTCGGACCACCCTGTCCCCCAAGAAGGCCGGGAATACAGAATTGAAACCTTGGAGTTTCATCCCCGGTACATTCCTTTGACACAAAATATGTAAAAATAAATGGATTAGTCTTGTCTTGTTTTGTTTGGTCTTTAAAAGTGTAACTGTACTTGCAACAGCTTTAGAGATCTTTATAACAAATCCTAGAGCTTTATATAATGCAATATCCACTAAACAGACTCAAAGCGCTTTACAAGGGGGCCAGGTTTCTGTGCAAAAAAATGGTAATGTAAAAAGTTTTAAAAAAGAATAGGATTTCATTCATCCCATAGGGGAAATTTGTCTTTAAGGTCTATTCCAAGGGAAGACGAATAACCCAGGCATTAGCCACAGTGCAGCGCCGCAAATTGAGCTAGGGTGAGGTGACTTGCACAGTGGTAGGGGATTGAACTCGGTACATTTCAGGTACGATGGAAAGACCGTACCGCTGAGCCACACTGCCCCATTAAAATGTTTTTTTAAATATCGCATAACAGGTGGAATGTTTTGTCCCATATGCTAAGTGTCACTGTTGGCTTACGACTCCCTGAAAAGTGCTTTTAGTGGACATTGAGCTATATAAAATCTCAATTTGTTTTTTTTTTTAGTCAAAGATCAAAAACATCAGCTGCAAATCCTTAGAAAAGGCAATTTGAACAGAAAACTCGTGTCCTTCATGAGGTGGATATTAAATCTGGAGATCCCCTAGGTGGCTTTATCAATAATTGGGTTAGCACCTAACAGGCCTCATGAATCAACCTAGATGTTAAATGTACTTTGTTATATCATTGGAAAAATGTTCAAATTTAAAAAACTATAACGCATTTAGGTCAGAGAATTCACAGATGGTGATAAACCTTCTGTATCACTGCAATCTTTCTTTTCTTTGATGACTTTTCACTTTATTTCTTCTTCTTTTTCTAATAATAATAATAATAATAATAATAATAATAATAATAATAATAATAATAATAATAATAATAATAATAATAATAATAATGATGATGATGATGATGATGGTGATGATGATGATGATGATGATGATGATGATGATGATGATGATGATGATGATGATGATGATGATGATGATAATAATAATAATAATAATAATAATAATAATAATAATACTTATTATTATTATTATTAATATCGTTATTATCACTATCGCTTATACATACCTTATCACAACAACAATTGATATCACATTGGTTTTCTGTGACATCACAAGGGCATTTGGCAATCTCAACAAACCCAGGGTTTTGAATGGTTCTCTCCGCACCTGCGATGATGGAGTCAAAAGGGTTAAGGAAAAGTTAAAAGAAACTGCTTCAAAATACGACTTATGCTACTTACTTACTATCTATGAATTGTTACTAGCACAGGTCCTTATCGGTCCTCTTCACTGGACTCGATTTCTTCATTGTCTTTGTTATTTCAATTTCTTCTGGATTGTGTATTTATAATTGTAAAGATATTTTAGTCAGACCAAAATTTGTCTAGTCTGTTCTTGATGTTGAAGGTGTTTAGTGCTTTTGCATTCACAACAGAGTCTGGTAGACTGTTCCATATTTTAGTTGTTCTCACAGTGAAACCTTGGTCTTATGTGTGTAGTTTCTTTTGATACCTCTGGTATCTTTTCTTATTGTAAAATCTTTCCTCCATTTAAAAGATTCTGCTTTCTCTTGGTCATATTTACCACTGGTCAAACTGAATAGTTCGATCAAGCCCCCCCCCCCCCCCCTCCCTATATTTTTTCTATTTCTATATTTCAAAGTTGGTAAATTCAGTTTCCTCAGTCTTTCCTCATAATCTACAGCAATCCTACTGTTTTGTAGCCCTCCTATGCACACCTTCAATTTGCTCGTTGTATTTTTCTATTTCGGGAAACCACTCTGTGCTTGCATAGTCTAAGTGCGGTCTTACACACACTTTATAGAGGTCTGAATATTGGAATGAGCATCTAACTTAACGTGAAACAAACAAAAAAAGACAACTCCGGATAGAAAAAAGGTTTCTTTTCTTTCTCTACAAGCAGCGTTTTGAGTCAGTACCTCGAGGACAGTGACAGTACATTGGGTAGGCTCCCAATTTTGGTAGGTAAAATCATCACAACGTTTGAACTTTTTACTAGACATCCAGTAAAGTTGGTGGCGTTTTTATGCACCTCCGTTGCAGTGTAAAAAAAAAAATACCGTTTTTATGCATCTCCGTTGGCGGTGTAAAAAAAAACAAAACACACCAATTTTATGCAGTGGTGCTGGTTAATTAACGAAAATGTTACTGCTTGAAGCTTGAAGGAAAAAATAACGATAAGCGTTGAATTGCAAACTTCAATTTATTAGACGAAGACAGATACTGTGAACGTTTCGGGTTTCCCTTTTATCAACAAAACTCGATGAATAAAACACTAAGGACGAATGATATATATATTATATATATATATATATATATATATATATATATATATATATATATGTGTGTGTGTGTGAATGGAGTAGTTTAGGTGGAAAAACAAAAACAATGATGACAGGAAATGGAATAACCCTTTATAACAAGGCCAAATGGAAAACCTTTTTTCAGCCTTTAAACTAACATCTGCTTATCTGATTTAGTATTGTCGTGAACGATTTCTTAATCTCATTCACGATAGGTAAAAAATAGGAAATACTAAAGACAAAGTCTCCCCTTAAGTGGGTGTTCTCCATATATGTAAAGGACATATATGGGTGGTTAAAAAATGCCATGTATCAAGGCATCACGCGAATTGTCAGGGTATGTTCGTCCGGTAACAAAAACAATAAAAACACAGTCACCACTTGACTATTTTCAATCAACAGTCCATTATGAAAATCGTAATATGAAGAGCTTCCAAAAAGGAGGGAAGATCGTTTTTATACCCATAGTGAAGTGACGTCACAAACTCACAGGAAGAATAATATAATGGAACTCACAAGGACGCCCAAACATAAAAACAATTCATAACGAATAACGGCAACTTAAATAGCCAAATAACAAACATCGAAAAACAACAATAAATACGTTCCCACAGTATCATTGGAATCGTGTTGAAAGCAGTTTATCATGATAGGTTTCATTGAGCTAAATCCAATTCTAATTTTTTACCAAAGTACCTAGAATTAGAATATCTTACTTCTTCTAGTGGTTAGAGTTAGAGTTAGAGTTAGTCAGTGAGATTAGAGTAAGAGAGTAGTCTAGATGAACATTATATCTCACCTGTTGTTTGAGGATTTACAGGAATTAAGTTTGATAGAATAAGAAATGTAATAATGAGGATGAGTTTAAGACAAAACATTGTTGATTTGGAGTTGATTGTGTATAATAAAGTTGTCATAAATTGTATCGGTAAAAATAAGTGTTGATGTCGGCCATGTCTAAACAAGCTTGCCGATTGCCGATGTCAAGTTGACTTTTAAGATTTCTTTCACAAAAGAGTGATCTGCTGTAGTGATTAAAGATCTATTGCAATTCACTACGACGTTATTTATTATTCATACCAAAAAATCAACATTCCAACATAATGATTTTAAATATTTTATTTTGATCTTGCATTTCATATGTTACATTGATTTAACAACAATGTTCTGAATAAATGAATTATGGTAATAACAATGAAGTTGAAATGAAAATAAGAAAGATGTCAAGAATCACATTTTATGACCTTCCTGTATGACCAATGTTTAGTGAACTTTGACCCAACTGTAAGGAAACGCATGTTCACTTTTTAACTTCAACATTGAATCCCAGTGAACGCTAGACTGCAGTCCAAGTCCAAGATATTTTACGTCGTTAGGACTAAGAAATTTTTTTCGATTTCGGATCAACGCATCATCTCATGTAATCATGAATCACGAAGGAATTATTCTTGGACTACCATGGTGGCAGCTTATATTGTCTGTCATCATACTTTCCTTGCCAGTTCTTTATCGCGCAAATAGTGCCGTGAAATACCATGTCAGATTGACAATTTATTACCTCACAGCTTTGATCGCTGCCGTTGTTGTGGTTTTTTATTCAATACCTCGTCCCAGACATTGGAGAAATCATTTGTAAGTAGTGACTTATTTGATAGCATTGGTACTGGTACAGCAACGGGGTCCTGCCGTCGTCATGCTTTTGTAGGGAACACATTTGTTGTGTGTTCTGGTTGTTGTTGTTCCTATTCCTAGCTGTGTTGATGTTGTGAACGGTTTTATGACTAGGGAGTTTAATAGAAATTCTAAATGTAACTCACACACTTGAAACCAATCTTATGAAAGATCTGGCAACACTGATTACAAAACAGTTTGAATTTTGTTTCTATCTTGATTAGAAATGTAGTTACTGTAGTTACAGCAGTTCAAAGTCTGAATTTCAGACTGATTTTTACCCGACACCAAAATTACCATTGGAAAGTTGTGACCGAAATCGCGTGCTGTTAATGTTAATAAAAATGGAAAAACAGTCAATATGGAGTAATTATTATATATTGTATACCAAAATGTTTGTCTTATCGAGGACAATGCATTTACATTAATAAAGAGGAAGATAAACGTTTCTTCTTCTTCTTCTTCTTCTTCGTTCCTCTGATGGACATCTATGGCTGCAGTCCGATATCTGCTATGAAGTCTGTGGTCCGCTTTAGGTCCTCAGCCTCACCATAGAGCTTTGTGTTGAGTGTTGTAGGGGTGACCCAGTGGTTCGAACGTTGCACGTTGTATAATGGGCAATCCATAAGCACATGTAAAGTGGTTTCATGGTCGGTTCCACATGGGCAATAAGGGTTGTTCCAATACCTAGCTTTGTAAACATATGTCCTCTTAGTCTATTGTGTCCTGTTCGGAGGCGGAATAGAGTGACTTGGCTACTTCGCTGAATGGCATGGATTGGATCCTGCTTGTTGTGTTCTAGGTGTGTGTCATTCCTTTCTTTGTCTATTTTTAGCTTTATTATTTTCTTTTGCTGATGGTAAGTGATTGACGACTTCGGTTGTTCCTTCTGGGCTCCTTCTTTGGCCAGTTGATCGGCAATTTCATTTCCATATATACCTACATGACTTGGAATCCACTGCAGCACAATTTTTCCTGTTTTATCAGATAAGCCCTCAAGGGCCTCCACAGTGTGTGCGGCTTCAGAGTCCTGGTAATTTTCAATAGACCGGAGAGCATCATCAGAGTCTGTCAAGTAAACCACATTTTTCCCGTATATTCTGTGATCTCTGGATAGTTCTTTTGTTGCATTGAGGATGGCTTTTTCTTCAGTTTTAGTACTTGTGCACATTGAACCCACTGATACAGATATTTTTGTTTCTGTTTTATCTGTCCAGTGTATGAGTGCACCAGCACCTCCATTCATGAGGGGGCCGGAAACTGAGCCATCTGTATAAACTCTTATCCAGTTGGTCATTGGGTATTTTTTATTGATCATCTTTAGGGTTTGAGCATTGTCATTATTGCTTCGAATGTTTTTCTTGTTGATGGTTATGGATTTTTGTTTCTTTTTCCACGGTGGTGGTTTGAGATTTGGGACATTGATTTGGGCAATATCTTCCTTTAGTGTCACTTTATATTCGCTCTCTAGTTTTTGTCCCAAGGCGATGAAGTTTTCCCTTTTGAGTCGATTCTCTTTCTTTTCCATTGTACTTGGATGCAGTGGTTGGGATTCCATGAATTTTATCTTTGAGAATTGTGTCACTATTTTTAAATTTCGTTGTTCTTTGAGAGGTTTTATTCCTGTGTGGGTTTCCATCTTGTGAATTGGTGTTGTTTTCATTGCTCCAGTGATCACGCGTAGGCATTGGTTTTGGATTTTTTCAACCTTTTGAAATTGAGCCTGTGAGCACGTTCCCCATGCCGATATGGCATAGTCTATTGGATAAACGTTTCAAATTAGCACATTATTACATAATATGACGCAAATGTTACATAATAAAAAAACTCGGCTAGACGTAAGAAACAATTTGCTATATCACTTTTGGTTTTATCCCTAATAACTCACTGAAACAATTGCAAATAATTCCCCTCTTTGATTTAATACATAGAGAATAAAAAAGGGTTTGAGAATATTAAAATGAAAAGATATAAAAACATGTTGCGTAATGACGAGTTAGTTTAGGTGGCGTTTTTAGGCACCTCCATTGGAGGTGTACAAAAACGCACAATTTTATGCACCTCCGTTGGCGGTGTAAAAAAATGCATCGTTTTTATGCACCTCTGTTGGCGGTGATGGTTGATAAATGAAAATGTTGCTGCATACGTCCATGAGGTTTAAATAGTTTTAGATTGTAGTAGTTTAGCACGCTGTTTAGTGATTACCGATGTACGTTTATACAATGATAATAAATTAAAGAATAATAACATTAATTTTAAAAATCAAAGGTAAAAAGAAACATGGCACACAAAAACTGAATAATAATGAATAATGAATATTTAATTTTAGAAAATTAAAATCGAAGTTTTTTTTTAAACATGATAAAAAGTTTGAAAAACAATTTAAAGAAAAAAAAATGATATCTTTCTCATTTAAGTAAACTTAAATTTTTAAAAAATGTCTGCAATGGGAATTAACCCAGTACTTTCATGGTTAAAGTTAAAGTCTGACAGCTTGTCCACTGCGCTGGAGCCACCTGACTGTTCATCACATTTAATAAGGTCTTTCTAAAACATTATTTTACCTTCAATACAACTTCTATTTTCTGGTTTTATATTTCGATTTTTTAGATTATTATTATTTTTATATAAATTTATTACCAAAAACATCCCACAGATGTCACAATATAATTTTCGCCGTGTGCCAAATACAGAAACACAATATCACTGATGAAATTGGGTGGAATGCACATGCGTGATGGAGGTGTATAAAAACACTCTGTTAAGATACACCGTCAACTGAGGTGCATAGAAACACTACGTTATTTTTACCTCTGGCAATTTAATTGCATTAAATAAAATGGTAGATTTAAACAGTTCAAATAAATTGAAACGGATTCCCTATTTTAATTAGAAGGAAAGTTTTGGCTTGTCGTACTTTAAAAAATTCTGTTGAACCGCTTTAGGTTTATTGCTATTACTTCATTTGATGAACTGACAATTAATAACTTTTATTCTTCCCCCCCCCCCCCTTCTCTCTCAATGTGTAGGGGTGTCAAAATTTATAACTAATAGAACTTCTTACCATAATAATTATTAAGGCTAAGGCCTTTAGAATATGGATACAAATGATAACAAACATATCGAGACATTATGGGAAAGAAACTTGATGGCAAAATAAAATAAATTTAAAGCAATTGGTATTTTCAAAACATTGATGTTATTAATATCGGATTTCACAAATAGAAGGAAAGTACGAAATTTTTAAAACAAAAACTATAAAATGCCCATAAAAAAAGCTTGAAAGTATGAATTCAAAATAGAAATAAAGTAAATAATAGTCCTTAAAATATTATGGACTAAATTTAAAATAATACATAACTAAATTTAAAATATCGATATCGTCGGGCAGCCATGATGAGAAGATAATGTAAACATGGCATTTCGGTGCAGAGTTAAAAAGTGTCTGCGCATAGATATATAGAGCCCTGAAATTTGGCATGAATGTTTAGATGTTATTCTAAAAACAAGCGTTTTTATTTTTAAAACACACATTGTAAATAAATAAAAAAATGCATTTGAAAATTGCCAAATGTTAACTTCATATAACTTCTGGAATTTTTTATGGAGTTTTCCTTAATTGGCACCATTTAACGGAAATTGAAAGATGAAAATAATGGTACCAAAATATCTGCGATATTCCTCTTTATAACGAAGTTATGCATCTTTAATTGAACCCCCCAAAACGCGAACTGCAATTTCCAGTCACAACTTTCCTATGGGCGAGTTGGGTCACAATTTGACTGCCACTGCTGCTGCTCACTAAACTGCCTATTTTATGTCCTTTAGTGGTGTGTTGTGTGGTTTCTTCTTGTGTGTTTGTGACTTTGTAACTGGCTATAAAAGTGAAGAACCACTTTCAGTCTCGCTCTCTCTTGCTCGTTTGAATTGTGGATACTGACTATCGTTTCTCCTGTTACGGATTGATATTTTCTATACCTAGGTATGTGTGCTTACCGATGCAGTGCTTACGTAAGGCGTAAGAAGGCCAAGGTATTTCACATGCCAGGAAGCATGCCTGAGATAGCCAGTAGATTTATGCTAATTAGATGTCCATATATGCGTAATATATGAGTATGAGTTCACCGTAGAGGACTGGTGGCCCGTTGATGGTCTTTGGATCGGTCTCCACCAACTTGTGGAGGTCGAAAGGCTGGCTTCAACGGGAAATCGGTGCTGTATTTTAGATCCTGCAGGAAACTGTCAATTTGGCTTTTAAAGCTGTTTATGCTTGGTGCTGTAACTATTTTTTCAGGCAGGCTATTCCGCGTCTCAACAATTTTCTGACTAAAGAAATTTTTTTGGATGTTTTAACGGTAATTCTGTTTGGCAAGTTTATAACAGTGGTCTCTTGTTCTTTTGTCCTTGTTAAATGTGAGGTAATCTTCTACATTTACTTTGTAGAGACCGTTGGTCAATTTATAAGTTTCAATTAGATCTCCTCTTAGTCTTCTGAGGCTAGGGAGGTTTAATGCTCTGAGTCTATCTTCGTAGCTGAGTTTTGAAATTTTGGGAACAAATATTGATCAAGGTGGCATCTCTCCGGTAAACAAAGCAAGATGGGTCAGGGACTTCATTGCTGTAATAATGCTCATTTCTTAGAATTTTAAACATATTTTTTTTTTTCTCTTTGTGTGTTCTTGAAGTATCAAATCAATGGATGCATTCTGGGAGTTTTCTGTCTAGAGGCAGAAATCCGTCTAAACTGTTGTTTCATCTCCCCCACCACCATCACAAATCTGACTTTTTCACTATTCTTTGAATTAAAGAGGGGAAAAAAACCCCAAAGATATTGAAACCTTAACAACCACCCCCACCCTGTCGTGATCAACCACTGTGGTATCATCATCCTTTCTATCACTATTACAACAACCACATCATCATCATCACCTCATCCCTACCACCAATTCTATTATGATAACCAACTGATCATCTCTACCACCAATACTACAACCTCCACCAAATCATTCATCATTAATACCACCTGTACTACAACAACACCACATCATCACTACTACTAAACCTACTACAACTGCCCTCCCCTCTTCATCATCATCATCCCAATAACCACTTCTAGAATCACCACCACATCATCATCGATACCACCATTACCACTATATCACCCACTGCCACATTATCATCCCTACCACTACTACTTCCACTACATCGTCGTTATTCCTATCGACACTGCTACTACAACCAAAATCATCATCACATCATCATACAGGCCATCCCAACAACAACCACCCATCATCATTCCTACCACTACTTCTACAACAACCACATCATCATCTGCCCTACCACCACTATTACAATCACCACCACATCATCATTACAACCATCACCACGCCATTGTTGTTCCTATTACCATTACTACTAACCCATCACATCATTATCATCCCTACCATCATGGCTATTACTATTACAACCATCACCACACCATCGTCGATCCTATTACCATTACTACTAACCTATCACATCATTATCATCCCTACCATCATGGCTATTACAACCATCACCACGCCATCGTCGATCCTATTACCATTACTACTAACCCATCACATCATTATCATCCCTACCATCATGGCTATTACAACCATCACCACGCCATCGTCGATCCTATTACCATTACTACTAACCCATCACATCATTATCATCCCTACCATCATGGCTATTACAACCATCACCACATTTGAGTATTTTTTTAATCTGATAAAAAAGGGAAGGGTTGGTGGTGGTGGTGGTGGCGGTGGCTGTTGATATTGGATGAATGCCATCATAGTAAGTTATAGTGGTGTAAATAGGGCTGGCATGATCTGTGTGCTGAAATTGATATATAAGATTTTGCCTCAGGAAATTCTATTTCCAGCTTTTGAAATTCCAGTAAAACTTTTTGTTTCAGATATAAGTTATAGTAGTTTAAATAAGGATGATGAAATTGGTATGTTAATGTTAGCCGGGTCAGCTAAAAAAGAATTCTCCAATTTTGTGACCAGTCATTCCGATGCCTTTCTGGACTCAAATTGTTCAGTCTGTGGTGGACTCCGAACAATGTTTACAACTGGTTTGGGTTTACCATATGTGTGTAAAATGTTGCAATAGTGGATAGGAAACTCAACTTCGGTTAATTGCAACATTTTCGCTGATCCCAAGCTTATCCAGAGTGGACTGTATTAAAATTGTCCCAATGTCGTGTAATGGTAGCACGTCTGACCAGTAATCAGAAGGTCTGAGGATCGATCCCAGTTGAGGCAGACTGATTTATTGGGATTATTTTTCTTTCTTGCTGTATCTGTCACCTGTCATATACATACACTTGTTCTGATCTTTATCAGAATGTTTGGGATTGTGGGAAGGGGGGGGGGGGGGGGGGGGTGGCGTGAATGTTCTCTACTCATTTAGGATCCTTTTATATTTAAAGCTAGTGCCTTACCAACTGATCTATCAGGACCCCCCCCCCCCCCCCCCCCCGAGATAGATGGATTGGATAACCTGGTATTTACTGTTTCCTGCAGACATTTGGATGTGGTTGAAACTTTAATAAGTCTGGCAGCGTCCTTCAACATTGACGTCTCAGGCATCAACTGGTCTGTGAATTCATGTCCCATCTTGTAATGATGGGATGGGATATTGAGCTCTCTCAATCTCTCTCTCTCTCTCTCTCTCTCTCTCTCTCTCTCTCTCTCTCTCTCTATCTATCTATCTATCTATCTATATTTATTTATATTGAATCGTGCTGGATACACATATGGTACCAATAGTGCTTGACATGTGACAATGGAGCGAATTATTATTGTTATATTTACCACGATATTGGAGTCAGTCCACATCGATGTTTCAAGCCTTCTAGCCATCACCAGGACTCTGACGATGGCCGTAAGGGCCTGCAACATCGATGTAGACTGACTCCAACATCGTGGTAAATATAACAATAGTATCTCTCTCTCTATCTCTCTCTCTCTCTCTCTCTCTCTCTCTCTCTCTCTCTCTCTCTCTCTCTCTCTGTGTGTGTGTGTGTGTGTGTGTGTGTGTATTTGTGATAATGGTTTATCTTCCAGTTTTAGTTTGACTTGTTGACAATTTGTCATTGACAGTTCTATGAGATAACAACACACATTTCTCATACCTGGGACTTCTCAACATCTCAACTGACGTCCCAGGTTTGAGAGTTTTTGCCTAGATAAGGTTCGTTTTAATCAATAGATATTTGAAGGACATGTTTTCCGGCCAAATTGTTTCAAGTACGCGTTTTGTTTTGTTTTTGTCTTCAGTACAACAGACAGGGAGAGCTGTCACTGTCAGGAACGTAACAGTGATGTATTTCCACAAGTATCTCCAATCTCCAACTAGATAAAAATCCACAGTTAAACAAGAATATATCTTAGGGCGATCCTTCAAATGTGTGCTGTTATCTCATAGAACTGTCAATGACAAATTGTCAACAAGTCAAACGAAAACTGGAAGATAAACCATTATCACAAATACACACACACAGACACACACACACACACACACACACACACACACACACACACACACAGAGAGAGAGAGAGAGAGAGAGAGAGAGAAAGAGAGAGAGAGAGATAAAATTGTTTTGTGTGTGTTTTTTGTTTATTTAGTTTTGTTTTTATTTTGTTGCCAAAGTGAGGGTCATTGTATTTGATAGCTATTTGAGGGATGAGTTTTCTGTCCAAAATTATATATATATATATATATATATAATATATATATATATATATATATAATATATATATATATATTACAGAATACGATAGTGCTGGACTTATCTCAGTCTGTCCTCCATTGTGATTTTTTTTAGAGTTTGTTCTCTAACCCCCCCCCCCCCCCCACAGACACACACACACCCCTCCTCCTCTTCCCACGGATCGATAACAGTGATAAGCTACGTATGCCAAGTTACAATGTAAACGTTGATGTTTTTATATCTAATATTTGTGGTGATAACATTGTTTACTATATATATAATATATATAATATATATATATATATATATATATATATTATAATATATATATATATATATATATATATATATATATATATATATATATATCACCAGATAGTCAACAGAGCCTGATATTTCGTGGGTGGATCAATTGAATGTATTGTGTCACCCGGAAGTAACTCTTTTTGTTTGAAGAACAAACAAATAAGGCTCTTTGTTACTCATTTTCCCCCTCGTTTCAGTGATGGGCCTGACGGAGAGTACCTTGCGATAGACTAACTGTCAGCTTATCCAAATGATAGCGAGCAATTTCTTTCCCCCCCCCCCCCCCTTCACGCTATAGAATCCGAGATACATTTTGATTCCATTGGCCCTAAAGGATTCCCCCACCTCCTAACACTTAAAAAGACAAAACAACTTATTTCCAGACTGTTTACCAACGTTACACAACAAGGATAATTCTGTACCGAGGTCATTGACATTCACAGAACTGGTCAGAGCGACATGTCATGCCAGCTGCTTCCCCGTCTGGAAGGAAAGATTACAACAAATCCTCCGTTGCTGACGGGGTTTTTTCCTGTTCATAATTGGTTGACACGGCAGATCGTTGCTGCTCAAAGCTCGGAGTTGAAATAAGACAAACAAAACAAAATAAATATGATATTTAATTTATGTTTGAGTGGAAGGTAACTGGCAGGTTAATTAAATCTAAAGACGAAATTCAATGTGTCGTAGGCCTTTCGAGAATCTATTGACACGTGTGGAATGATAGGAATAGGATAGGGACACAGACATTTTACATTTGGTTGTTGGCATTGCTTTGTCACAGGAGGCTTTCATCATGTGTAGTTATATTTAATGGTGCGCTCGCCTGTGTTAACATTGTGAGTCGATGAGAGAAAGAAAAAAAAATGAAAGAGAGAGAGAGAGTAGCAACAAGACCCATGATTTGATTTGAGAACTGTATTGATTACCGCCCCCCCCCCCCCCCCCCCCCCCCCGTAATTGTCAATTACCAACAATTAAGAACATGTCGCGCGCTTAGTTTTTTCCCAATCCATTCTCATTACTAGAAAGGCGTGTTTTTAATGTGTTGTGGTTATTTTATTGATGCTACAGGATTGTGTGTTTTCTATGGTGTACTTAGGGGTTGATGAACCATGATGATGATGATGGAATGGGTATGATCCATGATGATGGTGATGATGATAATGACATGGGTATTTTGGTACAGCCGAGTGGTCAATGCATTGTACTGTGATATCGAAGGTCCCGGGTTCGAGCCCCGCTTCAGGCACTTTTTTTTCCTTGGGCAAGATTATTAATCCCCAATCTGCTCACTTTGGATACCATGGGCGATTCCTGTTGACATCAGACATCCTGTTTGATGGGTTATCTGTTATTCCTTCATGGAATGCCTAGGCGACGGGATCTTATGGTGTCGTTGCACTAATGGACGTAATTTAAAAAATAAATTATTCTATATCTCGGGTTAAAGACTTTATTATTATTATTATTTTATTTTTTATTTTTTTTTGGAATGAAGATGACGTCACACTGGTCTTTGTTATTGTTTTTAGACCACTAGATGGGTGATTAGTTCTCACTCCATTCTTCTAATCAGACGTCTCAGGTTACACGTTGTCTTGTGTGTTGGTCTGACGGGTAATAATAATAATAATGATAATAATAATGTACTTTATTCATCCAAAAGGAAATTTTTGTACAGACGTATGAAATGCCGACAATGATACATACATAAACATAATATACGTAAATATAATGTGGTAAAGTAAATTTGGTAATAGGTATATATAGTATAATAATATTGTAGGCTGTAAGAATAATTACATAGTATAAATTAAGGGACACACAGATTATAAAAGTGTAAAGATATAAATATATAGAAAAGGTATATTGATGTCAACATATAAGAAAAAAAGATCAGTAAAAAGCTAAGAATTAGTTACAGTATAATACTATTGTAAATTGACTGAGAAAAATTACATAGTTTAAATTACATGGCACGTAATGTAGAATAAAAAGGTCAATAGAAAAGTTGTAGTAAGCGATTTTATAAATTGATGTTTAAAAAATTGTGGATATGGAGTAATTTTAAAGAAAAGGTTTCAAAGTTAAAACAGACGTAGACCAAAATTTATAAATTATTTTCCTTATTAAGAATTCCGCAACTGTAAGGTAAAAAGGATCGGAGGTGTCTTTCCCTGTTTGTTCGTATAGACAACAATCGGTCACTTCTGTTCGACTTAGTGATCTGAAGATTTAAAGGGTGAGTTGGATTATCTAAAATATTACTCATTTTTCTTAAGCAGTATTCTGAATATAAATCATTAAAAGAGATGGATCCTGTAGTAAATTTATTAGCTCTTTTAATAATCCTGTCAAAGTTAGCTTTTGCTGAGCTAAGACAATTCCCCCCCCCCCCCCCCCCCCCCAGGCAGTAATACAAAAAGCCAAAACACTTTCTGTTACAGATCTATAAAATAGCGTACAAAGTGTTTTGTCAATGTTAAGTTGGGACAATTTCCGTAAAAAGTACATTCTTTGATTAATTTTACTATTGATATAACTGGTATTTAAGTCCCATTGCAATTTGTTGATATAACTGGAATGTACGTCCCACCGTAATTTGTTGTCCATGTTGACTCCTAGATATTTGTACCTGTTCTACTTTTTCATTTTTAATAGTAATATGGTCTTTTTTATTCTTATCTTTTCTAAAGTCTATAATTAATTCTTTGGTCTTACTAACATTCAATTTAAGGTGGTTATTGTCGCACCAGGAAACAAATTTCTTTCTTTCTTTCTTATAATTTATTTCGTTATCATTAGTAATTAGTCCTTGTAGAGTTGTATCGTCAGCAAATTTTAAAAGGGGTATGTTTAAATCTGTGCTTTTACAGTCGTTTGTATAAAGTATAAAGAGCATGGGAGAGATTACACAGCCCTGCGGTATTTAAAGTTATGATATTGGAGACATTTCCTTTTACTTGTATATATTGTGTTCTATTTGTAAGGAATTCTAGCACCCAGGAGATGATATAAGGATTAATTTTTAAAAGTAGAAAGTTTATGAGTAACGAGGTGGGGCCGAATTGTATTAAATGTAGATGAGAAATCAACAAAAAGAATTCTGCAGTAGCTTTTAGGCGTGTCTAAATGTTTGTAGATATTATTTGTAAAAACTAGGATGTCATCTTCTACACTACGTTTACTTTGGTAGGCAAATTGATAAGGGTCCAAAAGAGGTCTAACAGGGTTATTAATTCGTAACAAAATAAGTTTTTTCAAAACATTTCATGACAATTGATGTGAGAGTTACATTCCAATCAGCACACTCGAAGCAGCCACGTGACTCCTCACACACACTTTCGTTCATGACCTGAACACACTTCACTACTGGCTTACAACGTTTGATGACAGGGCGATATATAGGTAATAATAACATAATGTGGTCCGATGAACCGAGTGGAGCTCTTGAAAAACATTTATTGGACTTGTCAACATTACAGAAAAATAGGTCGAGTGTCGATTTGTCACGAGTAAAGCACTGAACAAATTGTGAAGGTCCAGGAATTATTTTATTATTGCAATGATTAAAATCGCCAGTCACAAGAAAAACACAGTCAGGCGATTTGCTTTTTTTCATTTTCCACATGACTTATTAGAATTTCCATGGCAACGTTTGCATCGGCACTGGGGGGAATGTAAACTGTCTAGAACTAATTTGTGGAAATAATTTACTTAAACCCATACCAATGTGTCCCCCCTGCTGTGTGTCATTGGTTGCTGAATATCGACTCATCGGATTCTCTGAGTTTGGGTAAGTGTTCACAACAACTGCCAGAAGGAACGAAATGGACGTCACTTAGCTCTTTGTTATTGTTTTCATCATCCAGCCACTTTTATGATTAGTTCTCACTAAATTCTATCAGTCAGACTTTAAACATTCAAGGTTACACCGAGTTTGGTGTGTTGGAACGTTATATCCGGCTGGCGGATGGGGTGAGTATTTTGGCTAACCTCACTGCATTCATTCATTTGGGGTTAAAGAGCAAGGGGTGTGGTGGTTGGGTAGTGGGGGGGGGGGGGTGGTGATGTTCCCTCCCCGATGAGTCTTGAACATTTGACTGCAACATTTATGTGATGGTTGGGTAGGGGGGGGGGGTGCGGATAGAACGAAGTTGACGCCACTCAGGTCTTTGTTGTTGCTGTTTTTGCCATCCGCGTTAATGAGTAATTCTCACTAAACTGTATTAACCAGACTATAAAACGTTCATAAGTTTCCTAGCCTTGAGCATCTCACCGTCGCCGTCGTTAACATATGACTTGCATTTTGACGTCATCTTTTGGTCAGTGTCAGCGCAGCCATCGTTATGTAATAGCCTGATACTGAGATCCAAAAGGACTGGCAGTTTGACGTCAATATTTGGTTTTTGCACCGCCAAGTGAGTTGTCGTTAGTAGTAGAGCTCATGGAAACAAGTTATTTCATTGGTTGAACTATTGAATACAACTCACGATTTGTTTTCTTTTGTGGCAAAAGAGTGGCATTTTGACGTCATATTTTGGTCAGTATCAGGCCATAACTTTACGAAGGACACGGTGTCAGGCTATAACTTTTACGATGGCTGCGATCTCAGTCGTTTATGAGTAATTCTCACTAAACAGTATGTATTAACTAGACTATAAACGTTAAAGGTTACACATAGTTTTGTGTGTTGGTCCGTTTTACCCCCGGACGGCAATGTTGTGAGCTTCTTAGCCAAGCGCATACTATCTATAATCTGTCAGTTCAGTCAGCGTGATTTGTCGCCTCCCACCGTGTGTCATATCGAATTGATGTCAGCATGTTGTGCCTTTATCATGAATATTCACTGTCAAACCTGCTGGCGTCAGTCGAGTGTGGAATTGTTAACCCTCTACCATCGGGCTACGATTACACCCTAACCTTGTCATCATCAGATTTGATATCATCACCATTTCCACCCGCCATGAACGAAGCTTGTCTCGTACCGAGCCTCAATCTCGTCCTTCACGCGAACATATTATGGTTTGTTTGTTGTTTGTTTTTTGTTTTTTTAGTTATCAAAAGTTGATCACATGTCAGTGTTTGAAATTCCTCAATAAATCGTAGATCTGTTTTTTTTGTTTGTTATGATTTGAAATTTGAGTTCAATTTTTCGCCGTGTGTTTTCTCAATGAAACAAAATAACAGTTAGCAATGCATTGCTATTATTATTATTATTATTATTATTATTATTATTATTATTATTATTATTATTATTATTATTATTATTATTATTATTAATTTTTTTGGGCATTGTTTTATCTTTTCATGCTGTAGCTAAACTTTTTTGTTTTGTTGGGAGAGAGAGAGAGAGAGAGAGAGAGAGAGAGAGAGAGAGAGAGAGAGAGAGAGAGAGAGAGAGAGAGAGAGAGAGAGAGAGAGAGAGAACCCCCAATATTTACGGACACAGACAAAGGCTAATACTATTACGAACAGGCACTATTCTATTTTGTTTTTGTTTGTTTGTTTTTCTTGTCATCCGCGTTAATGAGTAATTCTCACTAAACTGTATTAACCAGACTTTAAACGTTCATGGTTACATATAGATAGAATGCGCTTGGCCAAGGAGTTCACAGCATTGCCATCCGGAAGTATAACAGACCAACACACAAACTCTGTGTAACAATGAACTTTTATAGTCTGGTTAATACAGTTTAGTGAGAACAACTCACAAATGCGGATAGCAAAAACAATAACAAAGGCCTGAGTGACGTCATCTTCGAACTATCTATAGATAGAATGCGCTAGGCCAAGGAGTTCACAACATTGCCATCCGGAAGTATAACGGACCAACACACAAACTCTGTGTAACCATGAACTTTTATAGATAGTATGAGATGACGTCACTCAGGCCTTTGTTATTGTTTTTGCCATCCGCGTTTGTGAGTTGTTCTCACTAAACTGTATTAACGAGACTATAAAAGTTCATGGTTACACAGAGTTTGTGTGTTGGTCCGTTATACTTCCGGATGGCAATGTTGTGAACTCCTTGGCCAAGCGCATTCTATCTATAGTCTGGTTAATACAGTTTAGTGAGAACAACTCACAAACGCGGATGGCAAAAACAATAACAAAGGCCTGAGTGACGTCATCTGCATACTATCTATAGTTTTCTGTGTTATGCTTCTGGATGACAATGTTTTGAGTTTCGTAGCCAAGCGCACACTATCTATAAAAATTCATGGTTACACATAGTTTCGTATGTTGATCACTTTTGGATGTCAATGTTGTGAGTTTCTTAGCCAAGAGCATACTATCTATAGATTGTATGCGCTTGGCTAATAAACTCACAACATTGACATCCAAAAGTATACGGGACCAACACACAAAACTGTGTAACCATGAACGTTTATACTATAATTTATAGTCTGGTTAATACAGTTTAGTGAAAATTGCTCATACACGCGTATTGCAAACCCCCCCCCCCCCCCCCAAAAAAAAAAAACAAAAAACAAACAATAATAAAGACCCGAGTGACGTCAACTTCAAACTATCTATACACAAAACTATGTGTAAACTTAAACGTTTCTAGTCTGATTAATGCAATTTAGTGAGAACTACTCATAGAATTGGCTGTCTGAAAACAATAACAAAGAGATGTGTGACGTCAATTTCGTTCCATCTATAATGTGATTAATACAATTTAGTGAGAACTACTCATAAACTAGGCTGGCTAAAAACAATAGCAAAGATCTGAGTGACGTCAATTTCGTTCCATCTACGATCTGATTAATAGATAGAACGAAGCTGACGTCACACAGGTCTTTGTTATTGTTTTTTTTTAAATCCATAGTCTGATGAATATAATTCAGTGAGAACTACTCATAAACATGGCTGTCTCGAAACAATAACAAAGAGATGGATGAGGTCAATGTCGTTCTATTTATTGAAAGACTTGAACGTCTAACGTGTAAAGGATGCATTTCGAATCGTGGTCCCCTTATCATCTTCCATCGATCTATGACCCTCTTCAATAATCGTTGGTGATAACAAGTCCTCGTTGTCTTCTCCAACGATATCACATCATTATAGCACGTCCCACAAATAGCACGGTCGATAGAAAATACACGTGTTGTTATGGTTTGTCATATAATACTAATACGTATAACATTTCAATTTGTCATGACCTGGGGTGTCACATAGACAAAAACCATTTTACATATTGAAATACGCGCGCTTTTGATTTTATCGATAGCGGGAATATTGATGTTTCACGCACAGTGCATTTCACGGTATTTTATTTATTCACTCAGCAGGCCTCATGTAAATCAAGATTAATGTCATACGGTATGACGACAGTACAAGTCGCTTTTTAAATCTATTTTTTTCTGCTCCTCTCGTTTGCACTTGTGGACACCTAACGGAAGGGAAAATAGCCGCGCCCTCGGACAGTCGACCGAATGGAAACAGCAATAGCACCGGGCGACGTGTGATGGCAGATCCTTTTTTCTTCCTGGTCGTTGGTCGATCGTTAACTTGCTATTGGCTCACTTCACTTTGGCCTTTTGCCCCGACAGGTGGGGGGGGGGGGGGGGGGTCATAGTCCATCAACGAAGCACCTCCGCTCTTATTTTGTCCTGTGCCATCACTTCCACACCTCTCCATGATGTCTATAGTCCATAACCTTGAACTTTTTATAGTCTGAGTGTGTGTATCTTGTGAGAACTAATCACACAATTAGTTTTTGGAAGACAATAACAATGAGCAGAAAGATTCTGTGCGGTTGGCTAAGAAACTCACAAAATTGCCAACCGGAAGTATCACGGACCAACGCACAAAACTATGTGTTACCTTGAACTGTTATAGTCTGTTTAATACAGTTTAGTGAGAATTACTCATTAACATGGATGGCAAAAAGCAGTAACAAAGTTCTGAGCTTCGTTCTATCGATAAATATCAACTTCCTTCATTCTATTGTTTGTAAACAACTTTCTATATATTTGTCCGAGCGGGCTTCTGGGTGTGTCACAGATCTCGCGTTTTCATTGGTCAAAAATCGAAATGGCTGAGAAATACAACTGCTACAATCTAACGTTTCTGGTTTAATCAGCTTCATGTGTATGGTCTGTGTAATACTCTTCAACAGTCGTAACGTCACTTCCTGCCTAATGACGCATGGTAACTTAGTAACACTGGCTCTAAACTATCGGAACAATGGCGGACGCCCGTATGAAATATTTCTCCGGCGAGCATAAAGGCTATCCAGAGGGGAAAAAACCCATAAATTTGATCATGTTTTGACTTTTACACATTCTGATCACAAGGCATATGAAAAGTTCTAGCCAGCATGAAAAATGAAAAGTAATGATTTTCTTTGTTTAGAACCAAGATGGCCGCCGTTGCCGGGCGGCGTGACATCAGACTATTGAATCGTATTGTTATTTGGTCAGTATTAAAGGGACTTAACTATAGTCCGTTTCAAGTCCCGTGCGCACGGAATATCTCAAATTCCTCCAAAGTTACGAAATGTGATGCCGTGGTTCTTTGCATGCAGGCTTATATTGAAAGTGACATTACGAATTTAGAATACCGATAGTGATAGACCAAACAGTTTTCTCTCAATTCCGAATTCCTTTGATCTTTTCATCGTTTGCAATCAAATATAACTCAAACTTTAAAATTTTTACAGTAATGGTGTGTTGATTCTCTTTCCCGTGGGGAAAATATTCACAACAAAGTTGCATTCAGTGGCGTAGTTTAGCGGATATTGTGAGTATTTTATTTAAATGCATAGCACCAATAGGGTTTTCCAAAATACCAAGTAAACATAAGGTGATTGTTGTATGCTGTATCCATATCATGCTGTGCTGATCCCTGGGATGTTCCTGTGGTGTTGGTCTGGAGTGGAGGCCTGGTGGGACGAGGTCGTTGTTGAATCCAATCCCATGCTTTGTCAACCAATTCATGAATGCTCGTCATCAATCAATCACAAATCACACGCCTGGATGGAACACGGAGGGGTGACTTCAATGGGTGGCCTTGCTTTGTCTTTTCATTGGGATGGTTGGGATTGGTAGGGTGGGCTCTCAGATTTCATGCTACACACACACACACACACACACACACACACACACACACACACACCACACATAAATACGTACATACATACATACATGCGTACATACATACATACATACATTGATTGATCCATTCATCCATTTGTCAAGGTTAGAGATTGATGTCAATCTGTTCCACCAATCCATCAATGATTGACCAATCTCATTCTTTTCCCTTTTCATTATTGTCTCCATCATTTCTGCTCTACACTGAACCCCCCCCCCCCCCAAAAAAAAAGGACAATACTCGTATTAAAAAATTTTGGTCAGAAAACTCATCCTACATTGAACGGTTTCAGCTCAACATTTTGTAAAAGGAGAAACTTGACATGCATCGCCGACTGACTAGTTGTACCAAACCACATCCAAACGCTACACACCGTACGGTGTGAACACCTTTAGGGTTTTCCACTCCTTGAAGCTTTTGGATGTGGTTTGGTACAACTAGTCAGTCTGCGCTGCATGTCAAGTTTCTCCTTTTACAAAATATTGAGTTGAAACCTTTCAATGTAGGAAGAGGTGATTTTCAATTTCTGCGGCCTGAAAAATTCCATGTTTAGTATTCTGTTGTCTTTTGAAAAAAACAAAACAACAAAATAGTAAAGTGTAATATTTAATTTTTGTTGATTTGATCAGATTTGTACGTCTGACATGCAAGTACTTCCTTCGTCCATTGTTTGGCCTGGAGGTGGTGGCCAGGGGGATGGACAATGTCACCAAGGAGAAGGCGGCCATTGTGGTCGTCAATCACCAGAGCTCCATCGACTTGATTCGTGAGTTTGTTTGACCATGGCCAGCTCAGTTCAGTTCATTTCATTTCATTTCATTTCATTTCATTTCATTTCATTTCATTTCATTTCATTTCCAGCAACTGGTATTCTTGACTAGATATTCATGTAGTAATCGTCGATTTTTTTGTCCCCCCCTTCCCACTTGTATTAATGAAAATAATAAGTTTTTAAAAAAATAATATTAATAATGATAATATAAATAGTAATACTAATGATAATAAATAATAATAATAATAATAATAATAATAATAATAATAATAATAATAATAATAATAATAATAACAAATAATAATAATAATAACAAATAATAATAATAATAACAAAAATAATAATAATAATAACAAATAATAATAATAATAACAAATAATAATAATAATAACAAATAATAATAATAATAATAATAACAAATAATAATAATAATAATAACAAATAATAATGATAATAATAACAAATAATAATAATAATAACAAATAATAATAATAATAACAAATAATAATAATAATAACAAATAATAATAATAATTATACAAATAATAATAATAATAACAAATAATAATAATAATAACAAATAATAATAATAATAACAAATAATAATAATAATAACAAATAATAATAATAATAACAAATAATAATAATAATAACAAATAATAATAATAATAACAAATAATAATAATAATAATAACAAATAATAATAATAATAATAATGAGGATGATGATTATGATGATAATTAACATTATCATTATCATCGTCGTCATTTCCGTCATCATCATCATATTGTCTTTTCCCATTCCAGCTTTATTCACTCACTGGCCCAAAAACACGGTGTGTTTGGCCAAGAAAGAGATTTGGTACACGGGTACATTTGGTCTGGGGGCCTGGCTGTGTGGCACCGTCTATATAGACAGGTGAGAATGGTTTCTCAGTGTTGTGTTTGTATGTGTGTGTGTCTATAGTGAGAATAGACTTGATTTGGGTGTTGTTGTTATCTTATCTCTGAGAAAGAATATCAATATTCATATTGGCTTGAATGTAGGTACGAAAATAATAATTCAAAATCTTCTTCTTCTTCTTTCTTCTTCTTCTTCTTCTTCTTCTTCTTCTTCTTCTTCTTCTTCTTCTTCTTCTTCTTCTTCTTCTTCTTCTTCTTCTTCTTCTTCTTCTTCTTCTTCTTCTTCTTCTTCTTTCTTCTTCTTCTTCTTCTTCTTCTTCTTCTTCTTCTTCTTCTTCTTCTTCTTCTTCTTCTTCTTCTTCTTCTTCTTCTTCTTCTTCTTCTTCTTCTTCTTCTTCTTCTTCTTCTTCTTCTTCTTTTCTTTTTCCTGTTTGAGTAGGATTGAAATAGCAATGGCCTTGACAGGGTTAAAAACGATAACACATCCAGTGCAATTCCAATCTGCTTTCCGATTGATTAAAATATGCAAACCTGTCACTGATACCAAAAGGTTTTTAGAATGGAATACAGTCCTGGCACTGATTTGCTAATGAATGAGGATTTTTAAAAAGGCATAGCTTTTTGACTGTATGAGATACAGAGATGATTCAAACGTCTAGGAATAGAAGAATAAATTTCCTTTTGTGTGATATGTCTCATTATTTAATGAAATTATCAAGACTATGGAAAAAAATGATAAAAGTTGATTTTAAACAAAATTCCAAATTCTAACACTTTTCAACTCATTAAAGAATAACTGTAACTTCTGTCTCAATCGGTGAACGGTAAAGTGGAAACAAAAGTAGAACTCTTCTAGTTATAGTAAAAACAAAGTGTCATGGCTAAAAAATAGAATAAACGAATCAGTACTGAGAAAGGGGTATACCTTACACAAAAAAGTACCGGGCGACCACAGGTCTAGGTGATCCTGCACAATACAGCAGCTAGCAATGGTGGACGATAACGCCCTGTATGGCTTCAGTTTCAAGTCTAGAGTAGGTCTTATTAGGGATCTATCTAAAAGTGTAGCAACCAACTGCGGCTATGTGGTCTAGTGGTATGACACTCGCTTTTGGATCGGAAGGTCCTGGGTTCGAGCCTTCGCTCGGCGCATAGTTGAGTCCTTGGAAATGGCTCTTTACTCACATTCTCTCACTATACTCAGGTGTAAAATGAGTTCCTGGCCGTTAACAGCATTGTCTCGGTCCGAAAAATTGTAATATCGCCTAACAGGTGTTATGTCCAGTCCTACATGTAAAATGTTGCTGTTGACCAGGGACGCCTTGTAAAGCGCTTTGAGCACGTTTAGTGGATATTGCGCTATATAAAAGCTCAACTTTTAAAAAATGTTTCCATTTCATGCTATAGAAAACGGAATAAACACTGGCCTCATAGGCCTAGTCGATCTGAAGGACGTCTTTTGTGTCTATTTAAACTATATATATATAAATGTTTATCCATGTTGATTTGAATATTTCCCACTCCAGATCTAATTCCACCAAAGCAAGAAAAACAATGGACGACACGATGGAGACCATCAGGAGAGAACAGGTCAGGAATGACTCATTGGATTGGTGACATTTCTGGGGGGGGGGGGGGGGGGTTAAATTCTTGTATTAGTAACTCTTTCCTTACCGACCAATTCAAGAATTTTATTGAACTGTCAAACCAACACACAACATAACATTTCTAATCCTGAATCTATAAGCATTAAAAAGAGATGTCACTTTTCTGGAAATTTCCAGAATTCTGGAAATGAAATGACACCCGATTTAATTCCAGATCTGATAGACAGTACGTAGCCTTGAAGGGTTTTTAGCCCAAAACATTCCGTGTTGGATTGTTCTTTTTATTTGTTGAAGCTGTTAGATTTATTTTTGTTTATTGCTTTTTACAGTCCACAGCTTCTAACAGCTTATTATCATTTTGTCAAATTTTGAGTACATTTTGTGTTTCAGTCAATAGTACCTTGTCATGGGCTTATGTGTTTGCTCGTAGTCATTGTTAGAAATGACACATTTTGTAGGTTGTCGGTTATGAGTGTGTTGATGGGGGTGGGGTCCCCGATAGACCAGGGGGTGGAGTCCCCGATAGATCAGATGGTAGAGTACTCACATCACACACAAAGGGACTGAGATTGATCACCGTTGAAGTCAGGATTTTTTTCTGACACCCTTTACCCTCCCCCCCCCTCTCCTCCCCCCTCTCCTCCCCCTCTCCACCCTTGTCCACCCAGAAAAGATTGGGAACTGGGTCTGTTAGATCTGGTGGAAAGTACTTTGCGATAGACTAGCATCCTATCCAAATGGTAGCAAGAATTGGTGTCATCTGTTTAACACTATACACTGGGATAAATTCTGGTACCATGGGCTGTAAGGCCCTGAAAGGCTACTTAATGAAAATGCATTACAGTTCTGTTGGTTTTCTTACTACTATTTAATCTGACCGTAATTATTTTTATTTTCTTCGTACCACCACCTTTATCACACACGCTGCTTAACTGTCACATTGTCCAATGTCAGAGGTGACCTTTACAATGTAATGTTGTGGTGGATGCTACTATTTATATATTTGAAAGTGTTGTAAATTCCCATTTTGTCAACAGCTGAAAGTGGTGGTATTCCCAGAAGGAACCCGTAACCATGAAGGTTCCATGTTGCCTTTCAAGAAGGGAGCATTCCATATAGCTGTCCAGGCACAGGTAAAAACTTTCCGTGGAATTGGAATGGGGTCATTTAGGGCCTGAGACCACTTTTTCCACATCTTTATATGCATAACGGCCAACTGTCTTGATAAAATTGTGACTGTTCTGAATTGGCAAATTGGAGACACAAATCTTTAAATAATTTTTTAAAAGTTGGATATTTCTAATGAATGGAAATTCTCCTTGTTGATTGCTGAGCACTTATGTGGACGTTGAGGGCTATATAAATAACTTATTATTATTAAATAACTTACTATTATTATGTATCTGTCTCGACATTGAAACTACCTGTCTGATGTTCTTTTCCTGAATGGGAGCGATCTATATCACCTTTCCATGTGCTTGAGGTCATTGGTCACATTGCAAAATGTACTCAAAGTGACCCACATAGTGAAAAGTGTTCACATATTTTGAACTATCTAACATCGCGATTGGTCATTGTGTTCAGCATGACACATTGATATGTTTACAACTTTCATAAACAAAGCAGCATGTTTACATTTGTTCAGAAATGTCCAATCGTTGGACAGCAACAAATAACGTGATTGATGACTCGGTTGGACGAAAACATGAATATAGATCGCTCCCATTGTGGGGAAGGGTGAAATCTGTCAAAGGATGTACATTTTACCATATTTGTTTAATATCTTTCAATCTGTTATAATCAACATAAGTGCCTGCTCCACACACTTTTCTAAATATGCAACGGTTGGTATTCACGCCTTTAACAAAGGATAGTCTTTTGTCGTTTTTGTCTTCTGCCCACCAAGTTTTGTCCCCTTATGCTGTCATGGTCCATCGCTCTTTGTAGAGGGATGTTGCTCCCATCAGTTGTTGGCTGGCGTAGAAATGGTTTTGTTCTTCTGACAATCTTGATGTGGAGTCAGTTGTCCTTTAATGTACACAATCATAGCGGCCATTTTGTCTGATACAGTTATCCTTTAATGTACCAAATCATAGCGGCCATTTTGTCGGATACAGTTATCCTTTAATGTACCAAATCATAGCGGCCATTTTGTCTGATACAGTTATCCTTTAATGTACCAAATCATAGCGGCCATTTTGTTAGATACAGTTATCCTTTAATGTACCAAATCATAGCGGCCATTTTGTCTGATACTATTATCCTTTAATGTACCAAATCATAGCGGCCATTTTGTCTGATACAGTTATCCTTTAATGTACCAAATCATAGCGGCCATTTTGTCTGATACAGTTTTCCTTTAATGTACAAAATCATAGCTGGTCCATTTGTCTATACAGTTATCCTTTAATGTACAAATCATAGCGGCCATTTTGTCTGATACAGTTTATCCTTTAATGTACAAAATCAAAGCGGCCATTTTGTCTGATACAGTTATCCTTTAATGTACCAAATCATAGCGGCCATTTTGTCGGATACAGATATCCTTTAATGTACCAAATCATAGTGGTCATGTTGTCGGATACAGTTATCCTTTAATGTACAAAATCATAGCGGCCATTTTGTCTGATACATTACCTTATGTACCATCATGCGTCATGTCGATACAGTTAACTAATGTACAATCATAGCCCAGTTTGTCTGATACAGTTTTCCTTTAATGTACCAAATCATAGCTGCCATTTTGTCTGATACAGTTATCCTTTAATGTACCAAATCATAGCGGCCATTTTGTCGGATACAGATATCCTTTAACTCAAGTGATGCGGCCTTGCATTCCGGAAGCTACACTGGACAGTGCCTAGTTGCTACAGCTGATCAGTTGAAACAATGGCAGCTCGCCTAGCAGTTTTTCAATATTTACACCCATCCCAGAAAATATACTTTTTTGAGCTAATAGCAATAATTTATGATACATCCTTTACATTTCTTAAAGAGAAATAAGATATTTATTGAGAGAGCAAACTTAGTAAGAATTTATGAAACCTGCAACAGTCATCTGTCTATTACGAATAATTGAGTGGTGGAATGAGAGGGAGCAAGGCTTTACACCTTATTGCTACACACATTAGCCTAGTTTTCGTCTAACACACGCATATACACACCAAGAGCCCACGTACAGATGCTACACATGTAATAAAGGAATTTTCTACAAACACACACACGTGGGTAACATTATTTCTTTGTGTCCTTTGTTTGAGATGTAACAGATGACCAGAGCATGCAAAACAGCTTGGTAGGGGCATGGGGGTGGGGGGGGGGGAGGGGGGGGGGCTCTTTGTTGGCTTTGTTTATGACTTGAAAGGCCACTAACTTGCCTTCAACAAGTTGAAGGACATAGCTAAATTATTGACCAATCAGAATCAATTAAATTTTTACTGCATTTCTAAATATAGAAAGGTTAACAACTCCATTCATAAACGGGTTGATCTTGTCCTCAATAATGGACTGGCGTGCTTGGCGTCAAAGCCAACTCGTCCTCAATACTGGACCATCGCCCCACTGACTCAGTTATGCTCGTCCTCAATATTGGACCTGCACGCTACTAGACTTAATGTACCAAATCATAGCTGCCATTTTGTCGGATACAGTTATCCTTTAATGTACAAAATCATAGTGGTCATTTTGTCGGATACAGTTATCCTTTAATGTACAAAATCATAGCGGCCATATTGTCGGATACAATGGGGACGGTCCTGCTTAGGCAATCCGGAGAAAAGTTAAAGAAAATTTTTTTAAAGATTGGATTGTTTATATGTGATGGAAATGACCTTTGACCCGTGCATGTCACAGGGTTATGCCCTTTTTTGACTAGCAAATTAATACAAGGAACAGAAACAGCTCAAAATCTAAAATATATCATATAATAGTCCAAACATACTGGTGTTTTGGGTCATGACGACATTGTGTGTGAGGATGAGCTGTTTTAGCTCTTTGAAAAGTTGGCTGCTATGAAGAAAGAATTTGACGGCTTTAAACAAGAACAAAATACCAAATACAAAATTCCATGTTTATTGTTTTGTTCTATTTTGAGGCTGTTCTATTGATTTTTGTAGAAAACGTTTTATAGTCCATGACTTTTATCATCTTAGTCTTATCTGTGTCTATTCTTTATTCACACTTTTATCTCATCATTATTTATTGGAGGGGGGGGCGGGGGAATAACCCAGTTTGTAGAGCACTTGCTTCACACGTAAAGGGACCGAGATCGATCCCAGGGGCAGTCGAGATTTTTTCCTGATTCCCCTGATTGGGTAGCTGGGTCTGTTAGATCTGGTGGAAAGTAAACTCCAGCGCCATGGGCCTAATGGCTCTGAAGGACTGATTTTAAAAAAAAAAAATTATTTATTGTACGAGAGGAACCTTAGAGGTAGAATTTTATTATTTCTTTCTTTTCTGGTCTTTTATGTGTTGGCTGATGAAGTTGTTTTATTTGTTTATTTTTTTTCAAATGAGAAAAGGCTTGGATTCTGTGTAGATGATTTGTAAAACTGGTTTCATTGCAGGTTCCTGTCATTCCAGTCGTTTTGTCTTCATACGATCCATTCTACAGTAAACCAGGAAAGCGGTTTGATGAGGGTACGTATTGTGTCATTTGGGGTCAAGGTCAGATATATGGGGTGAAATAGAGATGGGCGAGATCAAAGCAGAATAACAAATATCACTGGATCAGATAGATGAACTCAGGATCCAGTTGATACAGCACCCTCAGCCTGGCTGAGAGAGAGAGAGAGATAGAAAGAGAAAGCAAGAGAGAGAGACATAGACAGAGAGAGAGAGAGGCATCCATCTATACAAAGATATGACTTTGGATCGTGTAGACTCTCTACTATCATCAACTACTTAGGGGATCACAACAAAGACTTGCTCACGAACCCCCCCCCCCCCCCCCCATCTATACAAAGACATGACTTTGGATGGTGTAGACTCTCTACTATCATCAACTACTTAGGGGATCACAACAAAGACTTGCTCACGAACCCCCCCCCCCCCACCCCCAAAGAGCTATCAAATGAAGGACACTCACCCATGGGTTTTTGTTCCAGTTGAAAGTGCCTTGACGACATGACTAGGCTAACTCAAATGGAATCCATACACATAGAACAAAATGTCAATAAAAATAACAGCTTGAAAAGAAAACAAAAAAAGGTGTACAGAAGAAAGTTGTTCTCCTGGCATTGATCTTGTCACATCACAGGGCTCTTGGTATGATTTTATCCATAATTGTTTTTGTTGGGTGCAGTAGGGTCTTAATTCTGAAATGTTCCTTGTCATGTACTGTGGTCCCTATTCTGTAGAATCGTTTATTTAAACATTTTCTCTACATTTTTGTATTTAAATTATGATCTGTGTAGCAATGGCTTGAAATCTTCTTGATTAATATTTTTTTTTTTCAAAGAATTATAATTTTACCTTTTATATAGCGCAATATCCACTGAACATGGTGGTGCTAATATGACCTGCATGGTACTTATATGACCTGCATGTGTCCCAAGCACCGTAAAACCCTTAAAAAATAAATAAACAAACAATGACAACCACAAAAAATGACCAAGATGACTCATTTCTATCATGGTTTTTTTTTTTCATTTTGCATTATGGTTTTGTAATTGTGTAATTATCCCACAGGAAAAATAGTGATGGAGGCACTTCCTCCAATCCAGACGGAGGGTTTGACAGCAGACGACGTCAGCTCGCTGACCGAGAAGACAAGGGAAGTAATGCTTACCTGTTTTGAGAGGATCAGCAAAGAGGCGAGGCAGCCGACAGATGTAGCATCATAACATAAGCTTTGTTTTCCATATTTGTGAATTCATATGTACAAATTAAAGTGGTCGAAGTTTTAATGGAATTGAATGAGTGAGATGGAGTGGAAGGACGGAAAGCTTTAATAATAGATGGAGTCAATTTTTACAACGGGTTCTATTTTATTTGTCCATCTACTTGAGTCATTGGTCACATGGCCAAATGTGTTCAAAATGACCTACTTAATAAAAAGGGTTCACCATGTTGGAAATATCCAACATCACGATAGGCCATTTGATTCAGCTTGGTCTATAATTATGTTTACAATTTTTATAAACAAAGCAGTTTGTTTAGATTCAAATTTATTAAGAAATATCCAATCATTTGACAACAATACATCACATGATCAATGACTTGGTTGGACGAAAACCGGAATATAGATCACTCCCATTCAAGCAAAATAAAGTAAAAGAAATGAATTGAAGACGGGTATTACAAACTGTTTTATGAGCGTTTGATGTATCACAGTTTGTTGTTTTTTCCTTGTCAATTTGATATTGCAATAACCCACAGTTTAAAATTTGAATATATATAAGTGACCTACCATCTCATACTGGTATAATGTCCAAGTGAGTCGGATGCTTCTATAAGATTTTGGATTGTCACAGACACCAAAATTAACAGTTAGTCGACAGTTGTCTTTTCATCACTTTAACAATCTGTATTTATAAACAAGGTTTCCAATTTTCAGTATTTTTACGGAATTCGCTCCCTCAGAATCCCAGGTTTCAAAGTTTTTTCCAAGATGAGGGTCGTTTAAATCAATGGATATTTGAAGGCTGAGTGTTCTGGCCAAATGTTTTATTTACGAATATTTCCAGAGTACGGCATTTAGTGGTTCAAACAGAATTTTCCATTCAAAAGGGGGGAGGGGGGAGGGAGATGTTAAAAACTACTTGAAGCATTGGTTTCAGACTGAAGGAATGTAAAATGTTTATTCATATCAAGGGGAATGTCTTACTCAATGCACTCATAAATGATGCTACTTAAATACCTCTTACATTCAGATGGATCGAATTGAATTTCATGCAATACAGTACACGTTACCTGTAAGGTGTCCTTAACATACTGGACTTTTTTCTAGAATCCCATTATTTATGACAGTTGCTCATTGTTGTATGTCAGGTCATTGTCCGTTCAATCAAAACTTTTTTTTATTTTCCAAATGTCAAGACCCCATCTCAATTCATCCATTCTTCCTGGACATTATCTCGTCATTAATTGTATTGGAATCATTTAGTTATTTAACTTTTTAGCGGGTGGTTGGATGGGAGCATCACCCTTGAATCATATACCTATGATGTTCGGATGGGTGTACGATCCGATAGTGATGTCGTTTCTTCTTCTCTTTACTAGCCTATCCTGCTTCTTTGGTTTGTGATTGTATTTTTGACAGGGGATATTTTTTTTTTCTGTAAATCTTCTGCCTGTTTGTTCTTGGTTATTTATAATTTAGCTTGTGATATCTTTAGGTTATGATTTTGATTTACATTTGTCTCTATTTTTGTTAGATTGCTTGTTTTTTTGTTTCAGCGGTCTCTCATATAACCTCAATTGTGTTGGAAGAGACCTAAAGCAACAAACAAACAAACAAATAACTTTTTATATATGTTAACATAGCAGCCACTCTGCCGTCTTTAGGAAAAAGACTGTACGTGGCCTCTTATCACAAGTAAACCTACAGACTGTACGTGGCCTCTTATCACAAGTAAACCTACAGACTGTACATGGCCTCTTATCACAAGTAAACTACGACTGTACGTGCCTCTTATCACAAGTAAACCTACAGACTGTACGTGGCCTCTTATCACAAGTAAACCTACAGACTGTACGTGGCCTCTTATCACAAGTAAACCTACAGACTGTACGTGGCCTCTTATCACAAGTAAACCTACAGACTGTACATGGCCTCTTATCACAAGTAAACCTACAGACCGTGTCGTGGCCTCTTTACAAGTAACCTACAACGTACTTGCTTACACAAGTAAACCTACAGACTGTACGGCCTATCACAGTAACACAGACCGTCGTGCCTCTTATCACAAGTAAACCTACAGACTGTACGTGGCCTCTTATCACAAGTAAACCCACAGACTGTACGTGGCCTCTTATCACAAGTAAACCTACAGACTATACGTGGCCTCTTATCACAAGTAAACCTACAGACTGTACGTGGCCTCTTATCACAAGTAAACCTACAGTCTTTTTCCTTCACACGACAGAACTGTCCTGGTAAAAATAGGGTGTGCCCCCTATCTGGAAATCTGGAGAAACATTGTTTAAAACCCTTTTTGCATGGCTGACACGGACTGAAATGATAATATCAACTTATGAAACTAAGACTAAGGGGCTCCTTTTGTATATGGGTTTTTCAATGTTAAGTAGGTAAGAATAGCATTCGAATATTGGTGGTATGTGTTTAAATAAAATACACACCATTCTTGCCTGTCACATCAGTTGTACAAATACACAAAACTTTGTGTAAGCTGGAAAGTTTATAATATGCTAGAGAGAATTTATTGAGAATTAATCACTCGACTGAAGACAGAAAATTATGAGTTGTCCGCTGTGAAAACCAAACTGCCACTCCAGGAGTCTCTGTATTTCAATCTTGAGCTGAATTCTGAATTTGAAAAGGAAATTGGAGAGATGAACAAAAGTTTGGTGACATATCAATAATTATGCGGCTACATGGTCTTGTGGTATGACACTCGCATTCGGATCAGAAGGTCCTGGGTTTCAGCCTCACTCAGCGCATAGTTGAGTCCTTGGAACAAGCTCTTTACTCACATTTTCTCATCATACTCAGGTGTAAAATGAGTACCTGGTCATTAACAGCATTGTCTGTCAGGTAAAAAAAAATTTGAAATATCACCTTAAAGGCGTCTTTTGTCTGGTACTACATGTTACCTCTTGTTGTTGTCACAGTCAGGGACCCCTTTGTAATTGTAAAGCTCTTTGAGCATATTTTTATTTAGTGGATATTGCGCTATGTCAAAAGCTGAAAAAGCTCAATGACTAGATGTATTTGTAATATCTGGTCATTGCCATCTAATCTAATTATGCTATCACCCTTCCTGCCATTCAGATTTGGATTTCCCTTCCTCCATTTTATCACAAGATTATTTTGATCGTTTGTAACTGGTCGTGGACAGAGAGAGAAGAGAGAGAGAGAGATATTGATTGTAAGAATGGTAATCAGGGATGAAGATAAGCTCGCGTGCTTTTTATTCAAATTACAACCAGAATAATTCTTGTCATTGTTTTTTTCACATGATGGAAATTTTAGATACACTTTTGGCTTTATGAACGTAGAACAGGTCTGCCAGTTGTCCAATTAGATGGCCATTTTTATTTAAGCCAAACACTAATTTGGATTATTTTCACCCTCCTAGTTTGGATTGGGTCACCAAATTTTACAGAAAAAAACTGGACAGAAGGTTCTTATATTTGCTTGAAACGGACAGGCGAGCAAACGTGGATTTGTAAGCCTTTTCAAGGACAGGATGTTTTCTGTTGATTTAGTTTTTCTTTTTGAAGTTCACATTTTTGTTTGTTTATTTGTTGCTTTTGGCAGGTCAGCTAGAATCTAAAAATAGAACGGCTAGAGTTTATTTGAGTTTTTTTCATATGAATTTATTGATTGCTTTATTCTAATGCACCAAATATATCAGCCTCACTGTCAATATCAATGATGACAACACGTTATTTGTTGAAATTAGTTTTGACTTTAATATTCATTCAAGCTTTAATTATTGCCATGATGTAAACTACTACTACAACTACTACTACATAGCTGCCAACCGTTCCGCTAAATATGGATTTGTTCCGTATTTGACTTCTATTTGACTTCGTAAGTCCGTATTTTTAGTCCAAAGTCCGTATTTTGTCATGTTTGGCTAATTTGTGGTAAACAAGGGCTTGTGAGCCTAATGAATTATTATCAGGGTTTAAATCAGCACAGCATATTCTCTATTCCTATGTAGCTCTTTAATTTGAATTGTCCTCTCTATCACAAATGATTTTCAATAATTTAAAAAATTCCAGTTGATTATATGACGCCTGTTTTTAACTAAAACCTTTTATAATGTATTGGAGATTTGCATAAAATATGCATATTAGCCTCGAATATACTTTCAGTGTTTTCAGATAGAATTGATGCTTTCACTATTTGTTTCAAATATTTTATTTATTAAAAATTAGATTACATCAAAATCTCTGATTGGATTGGAAGGTATTCAATCAGAAAATCAATTGCTTATATAGATTAAATAGAATGATTATTTCCCTTTATTAATTTATGAAATATAAATTTTAAAAAAAACATCTTGATCTGATTCTAATTTTTTTTTTTCAAGCAAGCTTTTATACCGATTTAGGTTCAAGAAAAATGAGTATACTCCATTTTTAGGTCCTTTTATCTTGTCAAAGTAAAGAGATAGGAATTATCCAATATTTAGAGGTTCATTTTACTACAACTACTATTATAGTATACTACTTAAAGACTATTATGTTGCATGAAAGAAAACATATATGCAATCGCCTACTTTATAGCCAATCTCCCTAATTTTTACCCTAAAACGCCCTCTCAAGTGATGTACCAAGTTGGCAGTCACGCCTTTCTAAACATCCTAAGTTATTTCATTTATTTTACAATTGTGCTTGTGTATTGGTCCTTATCAAATGCACCTGTCGTCCCTTCATCCCGGGCTAAATGGGCGTTCCTTATTTTATTTTTGAAAAGTTGGCAGCTATGCTACTACTACTACTACTACTACTACTACTACTACTACTACTACTACTACTACTACTACTACTACTACTACTACTACTACTACTACTACACTACTACTACCACCACATCTGTTTTAATATATACCAATATATATATACGTATATATATATATATATACTGTATCCTCTATTCATTGTGCTTGATATACAAACATTTAGATTAACATGTTTTAAAATCGAAGAATTGTACATAATTTGAGACCAATCAACAACCCCCCCCCCCCCCCCCCCCCCCAACACACACAAATTTAATCAAGACATGACGTGCATAAAAGCTTGAATTTTAGTCTTGTCAATTTTTTGGTAAAGACTTGAACCGAATTAATTTGTTTGAATCACATTTTTCAAAATATTTTCTATTTTGTCGTTTCCATGGTGTGTGGCTTTAATATTTGTTTTATATTCTGGTGTCTGGGTGGGGTTCCTGACCTCCCATAGTGGGCAGGGAGGCATTTACTGTGGTTTCTATCCCCCTATATCTGTTTTCCAATATGCTTTTTGTCTTTTCCTTGGAATGAGATTACTTGGTTTTGTCCAGGCCCTGGTCGGATACCCTGGCTGAGAGGGAAACAGTCAAATATATAGTTAGAGTTTTGGGAGATGATATTTTTGTCCTTGTAAATCATCTCTTTGTTATGCACTGTATTATGTTTTGTTAACATTTTATATATGATTTGTAGACATTTGAGTGTATTCCTCTTAGTTGGGACCTGTGCTTGTGTCTGGATGAGACTTATAGGTGATCTCCAACTAATTATTTTGATAGTGTGCTCTTGGAATCTAAATCAGTTCTCTATTTGAACCAATTCCCCTTTGTCTTACCTTATTCTTGGGTGATTTAATTGTAATTCTAGAACTTTTTACTATCTCATTCGCTTCCTTTTTACTGGCGCTGGTATGACCTTGATGTGTTGCAAGCGCTGTAAAACACTTAAAAACAAACAAAAAACAAACAAACAATTTTGTCGTCTCCATTGGGTGTGGCTTTTCTATATCCTGGTGTGTTCGTCATTCACATTTAGTCATTCATTTTTTATTTGGTTTTTAAAAAAAAATATTTCTTTCAAACTACAGATTGTCTGTTTTTTTAAAACACGAATTTAATTAGACGGTGGTCCATTTTCCCTTCTACATTTGTAACAATAATGTATATATTGGTTTGGGGTCAACGTTTTATTCAGGGTTTGTTTTTTTTATCTGGTTCTCTTCCCCCCCCCCCCCTCTCTCTCTCTCTCTCTCTCTCTCTCTCTCTCTCTCTCTCTCTCTCTTCTCTCTCTCTCTTCTCCTCTCTCTCTCTCTCTCTCTCCTCTCTCTCCTCTCTCTCTCTCTTTCTCTCTCTCTCCTCTCTCTCTCCTCTCTCTCTCTCTCTCTCTCTCTCTCTCTCTCTCTCTCTCTCTCTCTCTCTCTCTCTCTCTCTCTCTCTCTCTCTCTCTCTCTCTCTCTCCAATTATTGCATTTTACTAATCCATACATCAGAGGTTGGTTGTCTATAATGTATATTGCTGTTTTCATTCTAGTGAATTTTTATATTGATTTTTGAAATATTTCTTTGCGTGTTCGATCCGTTCAATCCATATTGTATGAAAGAACGAACACCAGTCAACGATATAAATAATAGAAATAATTTGAGGATGTGAGAAATTTAAAAGTATGAATTTGAATGGGCAAGGAAGGTGATGGTACAAGGAAGGTGATGGTACAAGGAAGGGGATGGTAATGGAAATGCAGTAGTCTGAGGCAACATTGAGAACCTCCAGGTGCTGGAATTGGGAAGTGGATCATATGGCGTAAGGGAGATTTTACACTATAAATTTTACCATGAAATTGCTTGTCTTTCAGAAACATAATAATAATAATAATAATAATAATAATAATAATAATAATAAAATAATAATAATAATAATGATAACAATAATAATAATAATAATAATAATAATAATAATAATAATAATAATAATAATAATAATTAGTAGTAGAAATAATAGTAATAACAATTTTCAACTGTAAATATCGTGGGATCTTTGACCTGTCATGGTGGGCAGGAGGTCATGCTGTGTCTTCTACTCCCCCCCCCCCCCCCCCCCCCCCACATATCTGTTTTTCGAGTTCCTTTCTGTCTTGGAAAGGGATTACTTAGTTTTGGCCAAGCCCTGGCCGGAGTCCTTGACTGGGAGGGAAAAAGTCAAACATATGGTTAGAGTTTTGGGAGATGATATTTTTTTTCTTTAAAATCATCTCTCTCTTATGTTCTGTGTCATATTTTTTGTTTTAAATTTATATTAAAAAACAAAACAAGAAAAATGGGGCAATTGGTTTTGGGAATAATACTTAGCTCAAAGGCAAAAGATTGAATTCACTCACTCAGGGAAAAATGGAATCATATGCATGCATGGGAAAAATATGGCAATGGTTTTTATTTTTTATTTTTTTCAATACTTTTCCAAGATTTTATATAAAGGATGTTTTGAAGAAGCAAAGTTATGGCACAAACTATCTTTGCACCAAATAGTGGAACAAGTGATGGTTTTCTTTTATAGAGTCAATGCACCTAACTAATCACTGTGAATAGAACAAAATAAACAATCTTTGAAGAATTGGTCAGTTTTGATAAGCCTACCAATTCAAATGTTCAGGGTGTGCTTTGTATAAGATTTTTAATTTCAATGCACGAGATTTTAACCATTGAATATGCGGGTGGTTGGATGGGAGCATCACCCTTGAATCATATGATGTTCGCATGGGTGTACGATCCGATAGTGATGTCGTTTCTTCTTCTCTTTACTAGCCTATCCTGCCTCTTTGGTTTGTGATTGTATTTTTGACAGGGGATATTTTTTTCCTGTAAATCCTCTGCCTGTTTGTTCTTGTTTATTTATAATTTAGCTTATGATATCTTTAGGTTATGATTTTGATTGACATTTGTACTATTTTTGTTAGATTGCTTGTTTTTTTTTGTTTCAGCGGTCTCTCATATAACCTCAATTGTGTTGGAAGAGACCTAAAGCAACAAACAAACAAAAAAATAACCATTGACTATATCCTGGTGAATGCTTCATTTCAAATTGTTGCAAGTCATTGTCGTAATACAATTGTACACGGGAGTTCAAATATCTTGAATTATTTTCTATATGTGTTACATGATTTCACCATTCCCACTGCCATAACACAGTGGTTTTTCCTATATCTTATGACTTGTACTAGTGGCTCCTCCAATATCTCATGATAAGTTCTGTACAACTTATAAAACTCACCTAGTCCATGAACCTCTTATGTCTTGCATTTATTTTGTTGTTGAGGTTTTGTTTTACTTTGTCGCTTTTTCTTTGTTGTTGTTTATAAAAAAGATTATACTAGAAAGTCTTCAAACCAATGTTGTGTGTGTGGTGCTATTTGACGTGGCTTGTGGGACTGTTTGTGGTATGCTTGATTAGATTTCCACCATCAATATCGTTGTCAGTGTATTTTGTCATATTCTATCATTCACACACGACCCAATCCTGATATCCTTCCAATCCTTTTGTTTACATCTTCAGATTTTCTCTTCAAATTTTCACATTTGTGATTGTCTTAATTTTGGTAACATTTCGTTTCATTACTTATAGGGAAGTATTTGTTTCTCTGGCTGTCACCAGTCAGGGTTCTCCAAGAATTGACGGACTCCTTGAAAGTGAATTTCAAAATAGAATGACTGTAGGTATTCTGTCACCAGTCAGAGTTCCCGCAGTCTCCAAGAATTGACGGACTCCTTGAAATTGAATTTCAAAATAGAATGACTGTAGGTATTCTGTCACCAGTCAGAGTTCCCGCAGTCTCCAAGAATTGACGGACTCCTTGAAATTGAATTTCAAAATAGATTGTAGGTATTCTGCCAGTCAGAGATTCCCAGTCTCCAAGATTGAGCCCTTGAAATTTCAAAAATGAGTCTGGGTAATTCGTCACATCAAGTTCCCGCAGTCTCCAAAATTGAGGACTCCTTGAAATTGATTCAAAATAGATCAGAGTAGGTATTTCCCAGTCATTTCCGATCCCAAGATTGGACGTATCCTTGAAATTGAATTTCAAAATGAGATCTGTAGGTATTCTGTCACTCAAGTCCCCGCAGTCTCCAAAATTACGGATCTAATTAATTTAAATGAATGACTGTAGATTCTGTCCCAATAAGTTCCGAGTCTCAAGAATTGACGATCCTGAAGGGAATTAAAAAGAAACTGTAGTATGCTTCCATCACAGTCCCGATTAATCCAAAATTAGTTTAGTATTCAAATGGACAGTAAGTTTCAGTCACCAGTAGGTTCCGATCAAGAATTGACGGATCCTGAAAAATTTCAAAATAGAATGATTAGGTATTCTGTCCGTCAGTTCCGCATCCAAAATTGAAGACTCTAAATGAATTTCAAAATAATGACTGTAGTATTCTGTCACCTAAGAGTTCCCCTCACAGATCAGAATTATGCTGAGAATTCCAAATGACATGATTTAGTACAGTAAGTTCCCAAGTTCGATTCAAAAGAGTGCGAATCTTGAATTAATAAAAATGGTATTGTCACTTATCGATCGTAAAAGACCCAAAATCGATATTGAATGAATTTAATAAATATTGTTTCAACATCAGTTCGCATCTAAGAATAAAAGGATCTTGTATTGACATCAAATGGTGTATTGTCACCAGTAATTCCGCATCTCAAGAATGACGACTCCTTGAATGAATTTCAAAAAGAATGAGTGATTCATCAGTTCAGTCCGATCATTAAGATTTGAAATAATGAATGATCTTGAGTAGTCAATATTCCGTCTCAAGAATACCCAAAAGAATTAGGTTTGCCAGATCCATCAATTCGGATCTAAATTAGAACTTAAAGTGATTATATTAAGGAGTTCCCGCACCAAGAATTGCATCAGAAATGATAAAAACTTGAAAGTGGATTTCAAATAGATACTGATTCTACAGAGTTCGCGTTTCAAGAATTGACGGATCCTTGAAATTTTAAATAAGATTAGGATTCGACCTAGGTTCCGCATCTCAAGATTGACGACCTGAAATTGATTTCAAAATAGAATACTGTGTATCTTACCAGTAATTCCCCCAGTGGACCTAATTTCAATGGTGGTGCAATGTCAAGTCAAATGACTGTAGGTTCCACATATTGTCTCAGATTGAGACTCCTGATATCTGATGTTATTACATCGTTGGTTCAGATTGAGGACTCTGAGGATCAAAGAGGATGAATTCATCAGATACGGACCATAATTTCAAATCTCGATCAATAGATCTGATTAATAGAATCGAATTCGACTAGTTAATGAGTTGTAATAATGATTACTCCATGATTAATTGAATCTATTCAAGATACGATCTCCATGATTCATAGAATGAGTCCAGGATTACAGTCCAATGTCCGAAGTCAAAATGACGATTTGAAGAGACATAGATGAGGACTGAAAGTGAATTCAAATAAGATGTAGTTCTGAATAATTCGATCTCAAGAATTGACGGATCCGAAGTTTCAAGAATGACGTAGTTTGACATGATTCCGAGTCAGAATTGACCTAAAGTAATTCAATGAATGACTGAGGTCTTCACATAGATTCGATTCAGATTGACTGATTTCAAATAGAGACTTAGTATTTCATAGAGTCCCATCTCCAAGATTGCGGACTCCGAAATTGAATTAAATGAATATTAGTATGTGTATCCAGTAGATCGACTTAAATTAATGAATGATTAGTATTCTTAGATCGCAGTCAGATCGATTTTTTTTTTTTTTTTTTTTTTTTTTTTTTTTTTTTTTTTTTTTTTTTTTTTTTTTTTTTTTTTTTTTTTTTTTTTTTTTTTTTTTTTTTTTTTTTTTTTTTTTTTTTTTTTTTTTTTTTTTTTTTTTTTTTTTTTTTTTTTTTTTTTTTTTTTTTTTTTTTTTTTTTTTTTTTTTTTTTTTTTTTTTTTTTTTTTTTTTTTTTTTTTTTTTTTTTTTTTTTTTTTTTTTTTTTTTTTTTTTTTTTTTTTTTTTTTTTTTTTTTTTTTTTTTTTTTTTTTTTTTTTTTTTTTTTTTTTTTTTTTTTTTTTTTTTTTTTTTTTTTTTTTTTTTTTTTTTTTTTTTTTTTTTTTTTTTTTTTTTTTTTTTTTTTTTTTTTTTTTTTTTTTTTTTTTTTTTTTTTTTTTTTTTTTTTTTTTTTTTTTTTTTTTTTTTTTTTTTTTTTTTTTTTTTTTTTTTTTTTTTTTTTTTTTTTTTTTTTTTTTTTTTTTTTTTTTTTTTTTTTTTTTTTTTTTTTTTTTTTTTTTTTTTTTTTTTTTTTTTTTTTTTTTTTTTTTTTTTTTTTTTTTTTTTTTTTTTTCTCTCAAGAATGACGGACTCCTTGAATGAATTTCAAAATAGAATGACTGTAGGTATTCTGTCACCAGTCAGAGTTCCCGCAGTCTCCAAGAATTGACGGACTCCTTGAAATGAATTTCAAATAGAATGACTGTAGGTATTCTGTCACCAGTCAGAGTTCCGCAGTCTCCAAGAATTGACGGACTCCTTGAAATGAATTTCAAAATAGAAGACTGTAGTATTCTGTCACAGTCAGAGTTCCCGCAGTCTCCAAGAATTGACGGACTCCTTGAAAGTGATTTCAAAATAGAATGACTGTAGTATTCTGTCACCAGTCAGAGTTCCGCAGTCTCAAGAATTGAGGACTCCTTGAATGATTCAAATAAATGACGTAGGTATTCTGTCACAGTCAGTTCCGCAGTCTCAGAATTGACGCTCCTTGAAATGAATTTCAATAGAATGACTGAGGTATTCGTACCGTCAGATTCCGCAGTCTCAAGAATGAGACCTGAAATGAATTTCAATAGAATGACTGTAGGTATTCTGTCACAGTCAGAGTTCCGCAGTCTCCAAGAATTGAGGACTCTTGAATGAATTCAAAATAAATACTGTAGTATTCGTCACCATCAGAGTTCCGCAGTCCCAAGAATTGACGGATCCTGAAATTGATTCAATAGATGACTGTAGGTATTCTGTCACAGCAAGTCCCGCAGCTCAAGAATGACGACTCCTGAAATGATTTCAATAGATGCTGTAGGTTTCTTCACCAGTCAAGTTCGCAGTCTCAAGAATTGACGGATCCTGAAATGAATTCAAATGATGACTGTATTCTGCACTAGTCGCTCTCAGAATGAGGACTCCTGAATGAATTTAATAGAATGACTGTAGGTATTCTGTCACCAGTCGAGTTCCGCAGTCTCCAAGAATGCGACTCTTGAAATTGAATTCAAATGATGACTGTAGTTTCTGTCACCATCAGAGTTCCGCAGTTCCAAGAATTGCGGACTCTTGAATGATTAATAGAATGACTAGTTCTGCACCGTCAAGTCCATCTCAAGAATGAGCTTTGAAATTAAAATGATGTGTTTCAGTCAGGTGATTAGAATTGGCTCTGAAATGATTTCAAATATGAGTTCTGTCACATCAGTTCGCAGTAAATTGACTCTGAAGAATTAAAACATCTAATTAGTTAATTTCAAAATGATGTTTTTCTCGAGTCCCAGTCCAATGACGGCTAATTGATTTCAATGAAGCTTGTTCGCGTATTCGCGTTAAATAACTCTAATGAATTAATAATGTGTAGTTTTGATCATTCATAATTCGTCTTATGAATTCATATTATTGCCAAGTTTTAAATGGTTATGTTAAATATTGTAACAAGTCTAATATTTTTTTATATTTATCTTACTAGTGCGTCCAAATCTTATATTTAAAATAGAATGACGTAGTTTGTCACGTCGTCTATGCGATTTGAATGTCAATAATACTGGTTTTCATCTTCGCATCTAAATCCTTTTTAAAATGACTGTAGGTATTCTGTCACCAGTCAGAGTTCCCGCAGTCTCAAGAATTGACGGACTCCTTGAAATTGAATTTCAAAATAGAATGACTGTAGGTATTCTGTCACCAGTCAGAGTTCCCGCAGTCTCCAAGAATTGACGGACTCCTTGAAATTGAATTTCAAAATAGAATGACTGTAGGTATTCTGTCACCAGTCAGAGTTCCCGCAGTCTCAAGAATTGAGGACTCCTTGAAATGAATTTCAAAATAGAATGACTGTAGGTATTCTGTCACAGTCAGAGTTCCCGCAGTCTCCAAGAATTGACGGACTCTGAAAGTGAATTTCAAAATAGAATGACTGTAGGTATTCTGTCACAGTCAGAGTTCCGCAGTCTCCAAGAATTGACGGACCTTGAAATTGAATTTCAATAAAGACTGTAGGTATTCTGTCACCATCAGAGTTCCGCATCTCCAAGAATTGACGGATCCTTGAATTGATTTCAAAATAGAATGACTGTAGTATTCTGTCACCAGTCGAGTTCCCGCAGTCTCCAAGAATTGACGGACTCTTGAATTGAATTTCAAATGAATGACTGTAGTTTCTGTCACAGTCGATTCCCGCATCTCAAGAATTGAGGACTCTTGAAATTGAATTCAAAATAGAATGACTGTAGTATTCTGTCACGTCAGATTCCCGCAGTCTCAAGATTGACGACTCCTTGAAATTGAATTTCAAATAGAATGACTGTAGATTCTGTCACCAGTCAGAGTTCCGCAGTCCAAGAATTGAGGACTCTTGATTGAATTTCAATAATGATGTAGGTATTCTGTCACCAGTCAGAGTTCCCGCAGTCTCCAAGAATTGAAGGACTCCTTGAAAACTCATTGAATTTCAAAATAGAATGACTGTAGGTATTCTGTCACCAGTCAGAGTTCCCGCAGTCTCCAAGAATTGAAGGACTCCTTGAAAACTCATTGAATTTCAAAATAGAATGACTGTAGGTATTCTGTCACCAGTCAGAGTTCCCGCAGTCTCCAAGAATTGACGGACTCCTTGAAAACTCATTGAATTTCAAAATAGAATGACTGTAGGTATTCTGTCAACACTTCTAGTTCACATCACAAATTGTTTCGTCCACTGACAGCTAATGACAGCTTTTGCATAAACTTTCCCTTTGAATAAGCCAAGTTGTTTTAATAAGTTGTATTGTCTGATGTGTTCTTTATAATTGTCTTCATTTACATTTTATGCTCCAAGATTACGGTAAGTTTTGTCACTTGAAAACATCTGCTATCATTTTTTTCATATTTGTTTATATTATTTTTTATTTCTACTTACTTTTGTTGGATGAACTGATGCTTTAATCAATTCTTATTTATTTTAGTTTTAATATTTATATGGAATAATTTCTTGTTTAATGTTTTTGTTCGATTTTTGTTCCAGTTCTTCGCCATCTTTTTATCTGCTGTCAATTTAGTTTCTATAAATTTTTGTTTTCCGTTTGTTTATTTGGGATTAAATTAATCTGATTACTTAATTTAATGACCTGTTTTTATTTGTCTGATTTCTATTTATTACAAGACTAATTCTTGGTCAACGTTATTGTTTGAGTTTTGATCCAATCCTTTTGCTTGTGTTTGTTTTTGATTTCATTATATTTGTGTATGTATTCTAAAATTATATTCATGAAAATACACATTTTGATCCCAAAACCACCCTCATCACAGCCGACAAACAGTCAAGAAGAGTTTTAAAAATACTGACTTCATCGGATTGGTTCAAGTCAGGAAAGGAGTTTTGTTATTCTGTGTGACTGGGTGGGGTCCCTGACCTCCCACAGGGGGCTGGGAGGTCGCTTATTGTGTCTTAACTACCCCTGTATCTGTTTTCCAACTTGCTTTTTGTCTTTGTCTTGGAATGAGATTATTTGTTTTGTCTTTTCCCTTGTCGGAGTCCTTGGCTTAGAGGGAAAAAAGTCAGATGTATCGTTAAAGTTTTTGGAGATGATAATCTGGTCCTTATAAATCATCTCTCTGTTATTTCTTGTCATATTTGTTGTTTTGAATGTCTAATGTAAGCATTTGAGTGAGTGTTTTCCTCTTAGCGGGAAGCTGTGCTTCTGTCAGGATGAGACTTTTAGGTGATCTCAAACTATGCACAATGATAGTATGCTCTTGGAATCTACATCTGTTTCCAAGTAGTACCATTCCCCTTTGTCTTAATTTTTGGCGCGTTTATTTTAACACTAGAATGTTCTTACCATCCCATTTTCTTCCTTTTTTACTGGAGCAGATATGACCAAAATGTGTCGCAAGCGCCGTAAAACCTTTTAAAAAAACAAATCAAACATTTCTCTGGTGACGAAGGGCTTTGTGTTGTAACGATTATTCTGTATTCTTTTTGTCTTTGTGTTTTTGTTTCATCAGCTTTTTCATTTCTTTCTTTTTTATCTGGATCATTTTGACCTTTCCTACCGCCATTTGGCACCTCATTGCTGTCCATGGATGGCTTTTCCTACCGCCATTTGGCACCTCATTGCTTTCCATGGATGGCTTTTCCTACTGCCATTTGGCACCTCATTGCTGTCCATGGATGGCTTTTCCTACCGCCATTTGGCACCTCGTTGCTGTCCATGGATGGCTTTTCCTACTGCCATTTGGCACCTCATTGCTGTCCATGGATGGCTTTTCCTACCGCCATTTGGCACCTCGTTGCTGTCCATGGATGGCTTTTCCTACCGCCATTTGGCACCTCATTGCTGTCCATAGATGGCTTTTCCTACCGCCATTTGGCACCTCATTGCTGTCCATGGATGGCTTTTCCTACCGCCATTTGGCACCTCATTGCTGTCCATGGATGGCCTTTCCTACCGCCAATTGCTGTCCATGGATGGCCTTTCCTACCGCCAATTGCTGTCCATGGATGGCTTTTCCTACCGCCATTTGGCACCTCATTGCTGTCCATGAATGGCTTTCCTACCGCCATTTGGCACCTCATTGCTGTCCATGGATGGCTTTTCCTACCGCCATTTGGCACCTCATTGCTGTCCATGGGTGGCTTTTCCTACCGCCATTTGGCACCTCATTGCTGTCTATGGATGGCTTTTCCTACCGCCATTTGGCACCTCATTGCTTTCCATGGATGGATTTTCCTACCGCCATTTGGCACCTCATTGCTGTCTATGGATGGCTTTTCCTACCGCCATTTGGCAGCTCATTGCTGTCCATGGATGGCTTTTCCTACCGCCATTTGCCACCTCATTGCTGTCCATGGATGGCTTTTCCTACTGCCATTTGGCACCTCATTGCTGTCCATGGGTGGCTTTTCCTACCGCCATTTGGCACCTCATTGCTGTCCATGGATGGCTTTTCCTACCGCCATTTGGCACCTCATTGCTGTCCATGGATGGCCTTTCCTACCGCCAATTGCTGTCCATGGATGGCCTTTCCTACCGCCAATTGCTGTCCATGGATGGCTTTTCCTACCGCCATTTGGCACCTCATTGCTGTCCATGAATGGCTTTTCCTACCGCCATTTGGCACCTCATTGCTGTCCATGGATGGCTTTTCCTACCGCCATTTGGCACCTCATTGATGTCCATGGGTGGCTTTTCCTACCGCCATTTGGCACCTCAATGCTGTCTATGGATGGCTTTTCCTACCGCCATTTGGCACCTCATTGCTTTCCATGGATGGATTTTCCTACCGCCATTTGGCACCTCATTGCTGTCTATGGATGGCTTTTCCTACCGCCATTTGGCAGCTCATTGCTGTCCATGGATGGCTTTTCCTACCGCCATTTGCCACCTCATTGCTGTCCATGGATGGCTTTTCCTACTGCCATTTGGCACCTCATTGCTGTCCATGGGTGGCTTTTCCTACCGCCATTTGGCACCTCATTGCTGTCCATGGATGGCTTTTCCTACCGCCATTTGGCATCTCATTGCTGTCCATGGATGGCCTTTCCTACCGCCATTTGGCACCTCGTTGCTGTCTATGGATGGCTTTTCCTACCGCCATTTGGCACCTCATTGCTGTCCATGGATGGCTTAAATGTCATTATCCGCAGGATTAGTGGCTGGGGTCTATTGACCTCCCGTTGTGGACAGGGAGGTCACTTGCTGTGTCTTCTGACCTCCCATGGCGGACAGGAAGTCACTTGCTGTGTCTTCTGACCTCCCATGGCGGACAGGAAGTCGCTTGCCGTGTCTTCTGACCTCCCATGGCGGACAGGAAGTCGCTTGCTGTGTCTTCTGACTTCCCATGGCGGTAGGAAGTCGCTTGCTGTGTCTTCTGACCTCCCATGGCGGGCAGGAAGTCGCTTGCTGTGTCTTCTGACTTCCCATGGCGGGTAGGAAGTCGCTTGCTGTGTCTTCTGACCTCCCATGGCGGGCAGGAAGTCGCTTGCTGTGTCTTTTTTCCCCCTAAATCTGTTTTCCACCTTGCTTTCTGTTTTTGTCTTTGAACGAGAGTTTAGCTTGGCCCTTGGCTGGGAGGGAACCAGTCAAATGAATAGTTTTACGGTATCATATTTTTTCCTTGTAAATCATCTGTCTGTTATATATACCGCATGGGTCTCAAATCTCCGTTATTTAGCGGATTTCCGCTATTTCAAGTCCTCTGCTATTTTCCTCAGCTTGGGCTCCAGGCCCTCGGTAGTATCCACACATCTTCAACAATCATTGTAAACAGTCTGGTTGCAAGGGATGTAATCCATGTTTATTAAATCTTCGATTACCCCCCCCCCCTTTTTTTTTTTAAATCATAAATAATATAATTTGTATGTGGATAATTCAATATTATATCAGTGTTGTCGTTAGTGACGACATATTGATCCACTTGATTTAGGATTCCGAGGAAGCCACAAAATTTTCCTCCTTTTTAAAAAAAATCGGACTCAAGACCTACATTACTGTTATATTTTGTGTTTTGATTTGATTTGATTTGTAAACATTTGGATGTATTCGTCCCAGTCCCAGTGGGATCTCGTGCTTGTGTCTGGATGAGACTCGCGGCTGATCCCAAGCTATGTACATAATAGGTCGTGTGTTCTATGAATCTACACGGTTCCTATTCGAACCAGTCTAATTAAGAAATTAAGGGACAGGCACCGGTGTAAGATAAAGAATTGAACAAGTGTGTATGATGAAAGGTGCCAGACAAAGCAAGAAAGATAAAAAAAAATCCCAAAAAATCAGTCGAGCTCGACTGGGGATCGAACCTCAGACCTTCTGAATTGGCACCTTTGATACATACTTGTTCAGTTCTTTATTTTGAACCAGTCTCCTCTGTGTTTCCCCATATTTTTACCGGTGCTGAACTATGAACTCTGAACTCTGAAATGGCCCAACTGTGTGGCAAGGGCCATTAATCCCTTCAGGAAAGAATCAAACATTTCATCAGGATTGGTGCCATTCATTTAAATGAAATCAACGAATTGACTGCCGGACTCGTGAGAAAAAAACTTATGTTTGAAAATCTGGCCAGAAAACCTGTTTGTCAAATAGCCCGATCCATTTAAATGACCCGAATCTTGGCAAAAACTCTCAAACCTGGGACTTCGCCAAGTTTTCCTTAGTCCCAGGTGCGAGAGTTTTTGGCTAGATAGAATTCTATGGGTGGATATTTGAAGTTGAAGTGTAAGAGTAAGATCGATCATTTATAATGTTTTTTTTCTCCCTCTGGATACGCTTTTATGCTCGCCGGAGAAATATTTCATAGCGGGTGGTTGGATGGGAGCATCACCCTTGAATCATATACCTATGATGTTCGCATGGGTGTACGATCCGATAGTGATGTCGTTTCTTCTTCTCTTTACTAGCCTATCCTGCTTCTTTGGTTTGTGATTGTATTTTTGACAGGGGATATTTTTTTTCTGTAAATCTTCTGCCTGTTTGTTCTTGGTTATTTATAATTTAGCTTATGATATCTTTAGGTTATGATTTTGATTTACATTTGTACTATTTTTGTTAGATTGCTTGTTTTTTTTTGTTTCAGCGGTCTCTCATTTAACCTCAATTGTGTTGGAAGAGACCTAAAGCAACAAACAAACAAAAAAAATATTTCATACGGGCGTCCGCCATTGTTCCGATAGTTTAGAGCCAGTGTTACTAAGTTACCATGCGTCATTAGGAAGGAAGTGACGTTACAACTGTTGAAGAGTATTGCAAATGATGATATTGTTAAGTATTGTAATCGCAAATGATGATATTGTTAAGTATCATCATCATCATCATCATCATATCATCGTCGAAGTCGTCATCATCATCATCATCACAATCAATATTATCATCGTCGTCATCATCATCATCATCATCATCATCATCATCATCATCATCATCATCTTTACCATCATATTCATACTCATCATCTTCACCATTATCATCGTAATCCTTACCTTCATCACTTCCTTTTTAATCCCTATCATTTTACTGGCATTGGGGTTTCTACTCTTATTATATTATATATGGAATGCTGTATATATCATATTATATAATCGATTTATGTCTATGGTTATCATGTTTTGTCTTGACAGTCATGATGATGATGATGATGATGACGATGATGATGATGACGACGATGATGATGATGATGATGATGTTAATACAACGATATAGTATTTGATAATAATGTCTTTCATCATTGCCACTAATTGAACCTATCTACGGTTCCTATGGAATTATTTGATTCTATCTCTGTTGATGGAGATCCTATAGTAGTGTCCTAATAGGACTCTTACTTTTACTCTGTCATAGTTTCCATCCAGATAAAACCTACATGTTGTTCTACTGGCTGGGGTTCCTGACCTCCCATAGTGGGTAGGGAGGCACTTACAAAGTCTTATATCCACCTGTATCTGTTTTCCAGTTTACTTCTGTCTTCGTCTTGGAATGCGATTACTTGGTTTTGACCTGGCCCTGGCCGGAGTCCTAGCTGGGAGGGAACCAGTCAAATGCATAGTTATTGTTTTGGGAGATGATATTGTTTTCCTTGTAAATCATCTATTATATTTGTGTTATTGTGAATGTATAATGTAAGCATTTGAGTGTATTCCTCTTTGTTGGGTCTTTTGCTTGTGTCCGGTGATCTCAAACTAAGTACATTGATGTTGTGCTCTTGGAATCTACACCTGATCCCTTTTTGTTCCCAGTTCCCTTTATCTTACTTTTCTCTTTTTCTTTGAATCGTAATTATAGAATTTGACTCCCATTCTCTTCCGTTTTACTGTTGCTGATATGACCTAAATGTTTTGAAATCTCCGTAAAACCCTTAAAAACAAACAAACCTACATAATATTGTTCTTGGAGCGACCTTTGACCTCCGATATGCTTGACATCTTTTCTCGTGTATTTTTTATCTACTTATAGTGTGATCTAATGATTCTTTTGCTAATCCCATCGTCTCCCTTGATGCTGTCGCTAAAATGGGAGATAGACGTTGAATTGTCTATGGTTCTGTGTTTACAAATAGACAAATGCTTGTCGGTTCAAAGTTTACGCCCTTTTTCTGGTTTACATGACACACACACACACACACACACACACACACACACACACACACACACACTGGACTCCGTAAAGAAACCACAAAAAGGGGCATAACTTTGGAATAGTTTATTTATTTTCCTTTTGAAAGAAGAATATTTTTAGTCATATCCGGCGTGCACTTCTATGCAGGTCTGACAACCCACATTAATATGGGCCCATTGTTGGAATGGAAATCTAAAAAATGAATGATGCAAAATATTGTCCATTACAACAATGTTAAAACAGGCCCATAATCGTGGGAGTCAGACCTGTATATATATATATATATATATATATATATATATATATATATATATATATATATATATATATATATGCACACGTCAGCCAAATCCCCTTAGACTCCAAATACGTTGGTTTCCTGCATAGCCAGATGACTGTTTGGATCGTTTCATGTTGTTTTTTCCAGAGTCGATGCGTGGAGGGTTGAGTTGAGACCCCGAGAGGAGTCGTAGAGATTTGACACAATCACGTCATCAGATCATGTTATTTTTAATGTTGTGCTATTTTTTGTGGATTGTTTTTTCTTCTAAATAAATTTGTATTCTACCATTTGACAGTGGCTTGGCTTGGATGATTCACCGAGTTGTTGATACTGACTATAGATAGAACGAAATGGTGTCTCTCAGCTCTTTGTTATTGTTTTTTGCCATCCGCGTTTATGAGTAATGCTAACTGAACTGTATTAACCCGACTATAAACGTTCATGGATACACACAGTTTTGTGTGTTGGTCCATTATACTTCCGGATGGCAATGTTGTGAGCTTCTTAGCCAAGCGCAAACTATCTTGATCGAACGAAATGGTGTCTCTCATGTCTTTGTTATTGTTTTTAGCCAGCCATTTTAATGAGTAGTTCTCACTAAATTACGTCAATCAGTCTGTAAGCGTTTAAGGATATACGAGGGCTCTTTCAGAAATAACCGAAAAATGCCCATTGCTCAGCAACCAGTGGAGATTTTAAAATTCTGTAAACGACATGATATTCCTTATTTCCTTACGGATATTCCCAGAAATTATGAAGTGCATCATTTTGCACAATGAATTTCTAGACGATTTTAAAGATGGCGGCCCACCTTGAAACTTGGTCAAAGGAGGAAATCAGAGCTGTCATACGTTTTTTTGAACGCCAAAAGTCTGAATCCTACCAAAATTCATAAAAAACTTCAGAGTGTATATGGTGAGCATGTTATAAGCGTACACAAGTCTATCACTGGTGTAATTTGTTTGAAGCCGGCCATTCCGACTTGACAGACAGGGAAGGGAGAGGGCGTTCGATAACTGCGACGTCAGAAGACAATGTGAAGCGAGTTGATGAGCTTATTCGTCAAGACAGGAGGTTGAAACTTCATGAAATCGCAAGCAGTCTTGAAATTTCGGAAACTTCTGCCCATAGAATTGTATTTGATGAACTTGGCTAAAGAAAAGTCAGCGCAAGATGGGTTCCTAAGCAATTGACAGACAATCATAAAGAACAAAGATTGGACTTCTGCAGGGGACTTTTGAGAAGAAGCAAGAGCTCACGCAGGGTTCACGAGCATACTGCCAACGCCGGCGGAGACTTTCTAGGGTACGATGTGACTTTTCTTGACAGCATAGTCACCGGTGATGAGACTTGGTTGCACCATTGCACCCCAGAAACAAAGCAAGATTCGATGACATGGAAACATCCATCCTCACCTGTCGCGAAGAAATTCAAAGTCATGCGGTCAGCAAAGAAAATAATGGGAACTGTTTTCTGGGACAGTTGTGGTGTTATTCTGTTCGAAACCTTACAACCTGGAGAAACAATCAATGCTGCAAAGTACTGCCAAACTCTTGACAAGCTTAGGGAGGCCATTCGCAGAAAGCGCCCAGGGCAGTTGACCAACGGGGTCATTTTGCAACACGACAACGCTACACCCCACACAGCAGGAGTGACGCAAGGTTGGCTAGAGAAATATGGATGGGAGATTTTGCCACACCCACCACACAGTCCAGACCTCGCACCATCTGATTATCACCTCTTTGGGCCACTGAAACGTGAGCTGGCAGGAAAGCACTTTGATGTCATTGAAGAGCTTGTTGACCATATGCGGAAATGGCTACAAAACCTTGACGGAAATTTCTTCCGAGAGGGTATCTATTCCATGGTGCGGCGTTGGCAGAAGTGTGTCGACAGACTTGGCTGTTACATAGAGAAATGAAGGACGAGTCAAGGTATGAACACGTGCAAGAATTTTGTTGATAGCATAAAAAATGCGGATTTTACAGGCATTTTTCGGTTAATTATGAAAGAGCCCTCGTACATTGTTTTGTGTGTTGGTACGCTATAGTCGGCTGGATGATGTTATGAGTTTTTCAACTAAACGCATAGCATCAATGTATAAGAGACTATCTGGGTGGGGTTCCTGACCTCCCATAGTGGGCCGGGATGTATTTACTGTGTATTCCATCCCCCTATATCTGGGTGGGGTTCCTGACCTCCCATAGTGGGCCGGGATGTATTTACTGTGTATTCCATCCCCCTATATCTGGGTGGGGTTCCTGACCTCTCATAGTGGGCAGGGAGGTACATACTGTGTCTTCTATCCCCCTATATCTGGGTGGGGTTCCTGACCTCCCATAGTGGGCCGGGAGGTACATACTGTGTCTTCTATCCCCCTATATCTGGGTGGGGTTCCTGACCTCTCATAGTGGGCCGGGAGGTACATACTGTGTCTTCTATCCCCCTATATCTGGGTGGGGTTCCTGACCTCCCATAGTGGGCCGGGAGGTACATACTGTGTCTTCTATCCCCCTATATCTGGGTGGGGTTCCTGACCTCTCATAGTGGGCAGGGAGGTCTTACTGTGTATTCCATCCCCCTATATCTGGGTGGGGTTCCTGACCTCCCATAGTGGGCCGGGAGGTACATACTGTGTCTTCTATCCCCCTATATCTGGGTGGGGTTCATGACCTCCCATAGTGGGCCGGGAGGTACTTACTGTGTATTCCATCCCCCTATATCTGGGTGGGGTTCCTGACCTCCCATAGTGGGCAGGGAGGTACTTACTGTATATTATATTCCCCCTTATAACTGTTTTCCATCTTGCTTTCTGTCTTTGTCTTGGAATGAGATTACTTGGTTTTCTTCTGGCCCTGGCCGGATACACTAGCTGGTAGGGAAACCGTCAAATGTATTGTCAGTTTTGGGAGATGATATTTATTTTTTTCCTTTTAAATCATCTCTCTGTTGTGCACTGTATTATGTTTTGTTTACATATAATATATGATTTGTAAACATTTGAGTTTTTTGTTCTGCGTGGGGATCTGTGCTTGTGTCTGGATGAGACTTTTAGGTGATCTCAAACAAAGTACTGGATAGAGTGCTCTTGGAATCTACATGTGTTTCCTATTTGAATCAATTCCCCATTGTCTTACCTTTTTCGGGTGCTTTAATTGTAATTCTAGAACTTTTTGCTATCCCATTTTCTTCTTGTTTAAAAATAAACTGGCGCTGATATGACCTTAATGTGTTGCTAGCGCCGTAAAAACAACAAAAAAGCATTGAAGTATCCGAGACTATAAAGATGTTATCGAGACAGAAGGTTCGGAGAGCCATGAGTTTGCAGTGTCAAGTCAGGACCCAAGGTATGTGTAACCTTTAAAGGTTTTAATCTATTGATGCTCTACGATTAGCCAAAATACTCACAACATCCTCCAACCGGATGCAACGTACCAACACACAAAACTATGTGTAACCTCAAACTTTTATCGTTTGATTGATAGTGACAGGATTGAGTGAGAGGACGAGAGACGCATGCGCACAACCAACATGACGTTCTCACTCTAATAACTTTTCCGCCGGTGACGTCACAGACTATGGGTGATGTCCAATCAAGGGACGCTACTCTTCCGTTAATCTCATTCCCTATAAGTACTCCATTGAAAAGCTGTCGCAGTGCTAACCTGCCTTGAACCCAAACCATTAACTTTATTGGACATTGGTGGTCGTCATTATAACTGGCAATCTATTATGGTTTATGGGCTGTAGTGGATTTTTGGTATTCATTTTACTGTGTCTGTTTATTTAGACAACCATAAACGTCACATCACTTTAGTAGGAAATAACTTCAGTAATTTTATGTTTAAATTGAAAGAATAACGTTTATTACAAAAATTGTAATCACGACCATCGTGGTCAAATGGGTAACGTATTCTGTTGTCAACTATTTGTCCCGAGTTCTAGCCCTATCTTTGAGAGTTTTCAAAAGTCTGTTAATCAAGATTTTGAGACCCCCCACCGCCTCCCCTCTCCCCTTGCCAATTTTATTCGCTCACCTAAACAACATGAGAGATAATTTTTCTTGGAGTAAAGAAACTGCCGATTCTTCGTCAGACAACAGTTTTGCTATGACTTGTATCTCCCTCGGTGTGTTTTTATTTGTCCTTTCTGTGTTGTTTTGTGTCGTTGTTCTGGAATGAGCCCATATTTTCCAAATAGTCCTTGTCTGGAGTCTTTTGATGAGAGGGAGACAGTTAGATGGACTTAGTTTTGTGAAAAATTGTTTATTTCTTGTGTTAATCATATTCTTCAAATTGTGAGATGTACCGAATATATCTGAATGAGAAAATTGCTGGTTATATATATATATATATATATATATATATATATATATATATATATATATATATATATATATATATATATATATATATATAAAGAATAAATAAAATAAAATTCCCTTTATTCATCTCCATGGGGAAATTTGTCTTTAGGGTCTATTCTAAGGGAAGGCTGGAATAACCCAGGCGTCAGCCGCAGTGCAGCGCCGCAAAGTGAGCTTGGGCGAGGTGACTTGCTCAAGGCCACACAGAGTGGCGGGTGATCGAACTCGTTACCTTTCGTGTACAGAGCAAAGACGCACCGCTGAGCCACGCTGTCCCATAAATGTGATGATTTTCCTGTAGTTGTTAAAGAGAGGGTAATAATAAGTATCCGGCCGGTTCTCAATACACGGAAATCACTCAATGAAAAGACAATTCTTACTACATGAACATTACTCAGTGAGTAGACCATTTAAAAATTTAAGCCTTCAAAGTAATAAGTCTTGTGATTTGACACACCAATTCTAACAAACCAGAAGAGAACACAACGCCCCCCCCCCCGCGATTCTCTAACGGCTACCATGTCCAGCAGCCTCTGGGATTCTCTCTAACCATCAACAACGCTATTAAACCACTGTCCTTTTAGTGTCCTTTCAAGTGTAGAGCCAAAGGAAAAAAAAAACCCACATGATGCAAGATCAGAGAATAAGAAGACGATCAATAGTCTTCATTTTCTTTGAGGCCATAAATTGCTAAACGGCTAATGTTGAATGTGAAGGGGCGTTGTCTTCAAACAACTTGTCTCAAATACCACAGAACGTCGATGTAATAAATGTGTTGCTTCACAGATTGTCTCAAAAACTGTCTCAAATACAAGAACGTCAATGTAATAAATGTGTTTCTTCACAGACTGTCTTCTAACAACTTGTCTCAAATACCACAGAACGTCAATGTAATAAATGTGTTGCTTCACAGACTGTCTTCTAACAACTTGTCTCAAATACCACAGAACGTCATGTAATAAATGTGTTGCTTCACAGATTGTCTTCTAACAACTTGTCTCAAATACCACAAACGTCGAATGTAATAAATGTGTTGCTTCACAGATTGTCTTCTAACAACTTGTCTCAAATACCACAGACGTCGATGAATAATGTGTTGCTTCACAGACTGTCTTCTACAACTTGTCTCAAATACCAAAACGTCGATGAATAATGTGTTGCTTCACAGATTGTCTTCTAACAACTTGTCTCAAATACCACAGAACGTCGATGTAATAAATGTGTTGCTTCACAGATGTCTTCTAACAACTTGTCTCAAATACCATATGAACGTCGATGTAATAAATGTGTTGCTTCACAGATTGTCTTCTAACAACTTGTCTCAAATACACCACTAGAACGTCGATGTAATAAATGTGTTGCTTCACAGATTGTCTTCTAACAACTTGTCTCAAATACCATAGAACGTCGATGTAATAAATGTGTTGCTTCACAGATTGTCTTCTAACAACTTGTCTCAAATACCACCCATAGAACGTCGATGTAATAAATGTGTTGCTTCACAGATTGTCTTCTAACGACTTGTCTCAAATACCACAGAACGTCAATGTAATAAATGTGTTGCTTCACAGATTGTCTTCTAACAACTTGTCTCAAATACCACAGAACGTCATGTAATAAATGTGTTGCTTCACAGATTGTCTTCTAACAACTTGTCTCAAATACCACAGAACGTCGATGTAATAAATGTGTTGCTTCACAGATTGTCTTCAAACAACTTGTCTCAAATACCACAGAACGTCAATGTAATAAATGTGTTGCTTCACAGACTGTCTTCTAACAACTTGTCTCAAATACCACAGAACGTCGATGTAATAAATGTGTTGCTTCACAGATTGTCTTCTAACAACTTGTCTCAAAACCACAGAACGTCAATGTAATAAATGTGTTGCTTCACAGATTGTCTTCTAACAACTTGTCTCAAATACCACAGAACGTCGATGTAATAAATGTGTTGCTTCACAGACTGTCTTCTAACAACTTGTCTCAAAACCATAAACTCGATGTAATAAAGTGTGCTTCACAATTGTCTTCTAACAACTGTCTCAATACCAAGAACGTCGATGTAATAATGTGTTGCTTCACAGATTGTCTTCTAACAACTTGTCTCAAATACCACATAGAACGTCGATGTAATAAATGTGTTGCTTCACAGACTGTCTTCTAACAACTTGTCTCAAATACCACAGTAACGTTGATGTAATAAATGTGTTGCTTCACAGATGTCTTCTAACAACTTGTCTCAAATACCACAGAACGTCGATGTAATAAATGTGTTGCTTCACAGATTGTCTTCTAACAACTTGTCTCAAATACCACCCATAGAACGTCGATGTAATAAATGTGTTGCTTCACAGATTGTCTTCTAACAACTTGTCTCAAATACCACAGAACGTCAATGTAATAAATGTGTTGCTTCACAGACTGTCTTCTAACAACTTGTCTCAAATACCATATAACGTCGATGTAATAAATGTGTTGCTTCACAGATTGTCTTCTAACAACTTGTCTCAAATACCACCCATAGAACGTCGATGTAATAAATGTGTTGCTTCACAGACTGTCTTCTAACAACTTGTCTCAAATACCACAGAACGTCGATGTAATAAATGTGTTGCTTCACAGACTGTCTTCTAACAACTTGTCTCAAATACCACAGAACGTCGATGTAATAAATGTGTTGCTTCACAGATTGTCTTCTAACAACTTGTCTCAAATACCACAGAACGTCAATGTAATAAATGTGTTGCTTCACAGATTGTCTTCTAACAACTTGTCTCAAATACCACAGAACGTCGATGTAATAAATGTGTTGCTTCACAGATTGTCTTCTAACAATTTGTCTCAAATACCATAGAACGTCGATGTAATAAATGTGTTGCTTCACAGACTGTCTTCTAACAACTTGTCTCAAATACCACAGAACGTCGATGTAATAAATGTGTTGCTTCACAGACTGTCTTCTGACAACTTGTCTCAAATACCATAGAACGTCGATGTAATAAATGTGTTGCTTCACAGACTGTCTTCTAACAACTTGTCTCAAATACCACAGAACGTCGATGTAATAAATGTGTTGCTTCACAGATTGTCTTCTAACAACTTGTCTCATATACGATAGAACGTCGATATAATAAATGTGTTGCTTCACAGATTGTCTTCTAACAACTTGTCTCAAATACCAGAGAACGTCGATGTAATAAATGTGTTGCTTCACAGATTGTCTTCTGACAACTTGTCTCAAATACCACAGAACGTCTATGTAATAAATGTGTTGCTTCACAGATTGTCTTCTAACAACTTGTCTCAAATACGATAGAACGTCGATATAATAAATGTGTTGCTTCACAGATTGTCTTCTAACAACTTGTCTCAAATACCATAGAACGTCGATATATATATAATATATATATATATATATATATATATATATATATATATATATATATATATATATATATATGTGTGTGTGTGTGTGTGTGTGTGTGTGTTTTGTATGTACACATATCAATTCAACGGAATCAATAAAAATGATTGTAGTGATGAAGGTGATGATGATGATGATGATGATGATGATGATGATGATGATGATGATGATGATGATGATGATGATGATCCTAATAAGCGTCCATGAAAATACTGTTGACATACGTACTGTCATATTTACAACACGGAAACAAATAAACACAACCGTTTTAATATTGTAATGAGTCGATTGAAGCCATCAATGTAAATGAGACAGCTTTATCAATTAAGTACTCACACTCAACGATTTACAAATCCATTATTAGTTTTAAGGATTTTTATTAAATATTTCCCATTCTATAAAAGGGATATGATTCTACCATTCTGTACATCTTTCTGGTTGGGACGAAACCTGTGTTGAAATTCAACTGAACGTCATCAGGTAAGTCAAACTCTAAGCATTCTTGTTTTGACTTTTACGTAACATAACCAAAAATAGAGACTGAACAAAGGCTATTACAGCTGCATTTTTAACTATAGAAATTATAGGCTAAAGTAATATTCCAACTTGATACAAGACAAAATGTTTTGGCATTCTAACCAATCATACATGCGTAGGATTTATATTCAATTTCAAACAGATTTATTTACGTAAAGTATTATCTTTCAAAACATCAAAGTGTGCGGCTATGTGGTCTTGTGGTATGACACTCGCTTTCGGATCGGAAGGTCCTGGGTTCGAGCCTCGTGCTCGGTGCATAGTTGAGTCCTTGGAAAAGGCTCTTTACTCACATTCTCTCACCGTACTCATGTGTAAAATGAGTACCTGGCCGTTACAGCGTTGTCTTTGTCCGAAAATTGTAATATCGCCTAACAGGCGTCATGTCCCGTTCTGAATGTTAATGTTGCTGTTGAACAGGGACTCCTTGTAAAGTGCTTTGAGCACATTTAGTGGATCTTGATAGATTCAAGGTTTGATGTTATGATTTGAACTTGAGGATTTTATACAATATACTATTAAAATACTTTTAAAAAACTAAAATGAGAAAACTTGAAAGCCTAAAAATATGACATTTTTCTTTAGTAATTCTAATATAATTAAACCTACTATTCGTACACGATTTGATAACGGTTTTAATCAGAGGTTTTGATCAGAGGTTTTGATCAGAGGTTTTGATCAGAGTTTTTCATCAGAGGTTTTAATCAGAGGTTTTAATCAGAAGTTTTAATAAGATGTTTTAATCAGAGGTTTTTTTAAAGAGTGCATTAAAATTGGAGGTTTAAGGAAAATAATTTTCACAGGTATAAATATGTGTAAAATTGACAACATTCATTTCCACATTCCTTCCCATCTCTCTATCTATCTCTAGCAAATGACAAATGTCAAATTCCGTGTACATCGCTTACTCTTTTCGTCTTGCAAACTCTCTCTCTTTTCCCCCAAAATACATGAACTCATTCATACACAAATCTCACACTTCACCAATATTTTGTTACAGACTCAAATAGACAACATGGGATATTCACTGATATTCATTCTTCTCACCTCTGTGTTTTGTACGGTGACGTACGGTAAGTAACACTTTTACATTTCACGGCATTGAGTTCTTATGCAAAGGCTACTGTAGTTTAACGTCGATAAATTTGGAACCACGTAAAGCTGTTTCATCAGAAACAGCACTGTCATCTGATGCAGGGATTTCATGAAACAGTGGCAGACAATGCAGAAATTCAAAAAAAGACTATAAGATAAAACCATCCCATAATATCAGCGTGCCTCCACTAGGGATAAACCTTCAGACCTCTCGATTACCAATCAGACGAGGTACCTTGATACCATTGAGCTTACCAGATGGTTGGACGATTTGATGTTTATATTCTTCAAAAGGGTCATGCATTTTCTCTCCCGCTTCACAAAACACAAACATTGAACACGAGAGACGATTGAGTTCCATTGTCATATTATTCATCTCTCATTCCCCTTGCAGTTTGTGGAGAGGTTAGAAATAGAGGCGCCTCTAAGTTTTTTCCCCAGGGATAAAACACTTTAGTAGTTCCGAGCTCTCACGTATGGAATTTTGTACAAAATCCCAAAGCCACTGCGTGACCAAGGAACGAATTTGAAATTTCAGTTGCAAGATTTTAAGGATATTTCATGATATTCCTCTAATGCTTTATCTGTCATATTCCTCTGATGACTTTATCTATGATATTCCTCTTATGACTTTATCTATGATATTTTACTACTGACTTTATCAATGATATTTCACTACTGACTTTATCTATGATATTTCACTACTGACTTTATCTATGATATTTCACTTATGACTTTATCAATGATATTTCACTTATGACTTTATCAATGATATTTCACTTATGACTTTATCAATGATATTTCACTTATGACTTTATCAATGATATTTCACTACTGACTTTATCTATGATATTTCTCTTCAAAATTTGTACCTTTTTACACCATCGGGTTATTCCAAATAACTGACTTGATCTGAGGACAAATCACAGTGTTATGTAGATCTAGATATCCTTACACGTCAAAATCCTATTTTTATTTGACAAAACCGGATGTGGCGGGGTAAACATTTGTCGCACTTCTACGTATTTATTTCAAAGAATTATAAGACACTTTACAGTTCTTTGCTCCTATGAAATTGAGTAAAATCGGGATTTCCCCATTATGAGAGGGTTATGATAATAAAGGTGTGAAACATTTAACGTTAAATCTTTATGAGGAATGCCTATAACGGGTGTCTTTGATTTGACTCACACTACACGTCAATATACCAGGTTTGATTCCTCACATGATCAGATTCCCTCTCTCTACTTATACATGATGTGATTTTCTATGGCCTTATTATTACACGGAAAGTTAGAAAAAAAAATGTTTTATAAAATGATAGGGATTAAAAAGGAAGTGATGAA
>NC_088368.1:951618-956618 GCF_034508935.2 Berghia stephanieae | reverse complement strand
TGTGTTCCTCGTTTATGTCCTTTTGTAGTGGTTTTCATCAACCAGTCATTGGTCAAAGGAAATAGAATGGGTAAGAGGATCCAACCTTGTTTGACTTCAATGCTCACGGTAAATTGTTCTGTTAACGTATTGTTGTGATCATCTCTGCACTCAAAATACTTTTAGAAATTGAAAACGTAAACAGTTTTCTGTAGAATAGCATAATGTCTAAGTATCTTCTATGGACTGTCTCGATGAACGCTATCAAATGCCTTTTCAAAGTCGATAAATGCAATTTACAGGGAGCTGTTCCACTCATTCGATTTTCCACAATTTATCAAAGTACAAAAATGTGGCTATACATGATATACCTCTCCTAAAACCTGTCCACTCTTATCGCAAGATGTTGTCTACTGCTGTCGAGAGTCGTTTGAGTATTATTCGGCTTAATACCTTTTTAGTCTGTGAGAGTAAAGTAATACCTCTCCAGTTGTTACAATTCCCAAGGTTTCCTTTCTTTGGTAGTTAAATAATGGTTCCTTTCCTCCATGTGTCGGGTATTGATTCTTGCCTCCAGATATTTTCCAGTATGTCTTTGAGGAGACGGGGTGTCTCTATGTATTCTGCTTTCAACATGTATGGCATTTCGAAAAATATAATTATAACACATGTGAGAGTTGGGGGAATGCCAACTTGAAATTGTTCAAAGTAATACACACCTATGTAAAAGCAATCGTATAATAAATAGTCATTGAAGGTTTTAATCTAAATTTTTATTTTTCAAAATACTACAGTTGGCAGCTGTAAGCAACAAGATAACCCTTTGCTGACTCGGCCAGTCGCCGCACCGTCTAGTTCTACGTCACCACATGACGCACACAACCTGACCAGTGGATCTGTGATTCGATGATTCATTCATGATGATTATTTGTTGCACGAATACCAATAAGTATCCGTTGAACGAGTCTGATTATCCCATGACTATCTGGTCGTCTTTTCCCCGCGGATAACGGATAATGAGCGGATAATCTTTACAGCTCTTGGTGGTAATGATGATTATGGTGTTGTGGTTGTGGTGGTGACACTAGTGGTGGTACTGGTGATGCTGTTATGGTTTTAGTGTTGATAATGTGTTGAGTGATGATAATTAGTGGTCGTTCTGATGTTGAAGTGGTGGTGGTTTCAGTTGTTGTGGTGGTGATGATGAAGTCGTGATGGTGGTCACGCTACAGGTGTGATATTTATGGTGTTGATATTGTGGTTGTGGTGGTAGTGATGATGATTTGGTGTTGGTTGTTGTCCTGGTGGTAGGGATGATGATAATACTGTGGTGATTGTAGTATTATTGGCAGAGAGCCTATATGTCGGTGGTTGTGGCGGTAGTGTTGACAATGGTGATGATGTGGTGGTGGTTGTAATGGTGTTGGTAATGATAATGATACAGTGGTGGTTGTAATGGTGTTGGTAATGATAATGATACAGTGGTGGTTGTAATGGTGTTGGTAATGATAATGATTACAGTGGTGGTTGTAATGGTGTTGGTAATGATAATGATACAGTGGTGGTTGTAATGGTGTTGGTAATGATAATGATACAGTGGTGGTTGTAATGGTGTTGGTAATTGTAATGATACAGTGGTGGTTGTAATGGTGTTGGTAATGATAATGATACAGTGGTGGTTGTAATGGTGTTGGTAATTGTAATGATACAGTGGTGGTTGTAATGGTGTTGGTAATGATAATGATACAGTGGTGGTTGTAATGGTGTTGGTAATTGTCATGATACAGTGGTGGTTGTAATGGTGTTGGTAATTGTAATGATACAGTGGTGGTTGTAATGGTGTTGGTAATGATAATGATACAGTGGTGGTTGTAATGGTGTTGGTAATGATAATGATACAGTGGTGGTTGTAATGGTGTTGGTAATGATAATGATACAGTGGTGGTTGTAATGGTGTTGGTAATGATAATGATACAGTGGTGGTTGTAATGGTGTTGGTAATGATAATGATACAGTGGTGGTTGTAATGGTGTTGGTAATGATAATGATACAGTGGTGGTTGTAATGGTGTTGGTAATTGTAATGATACAGTGGTGGTTGTAATGGTGTTGGTAATGATAATGATTACAGTGGTGGTTGTAATGGTGTTGGTAATGATATGATACAGTGGTGGTTGTAATGGTGTTGGTAATGATAATGATACAGTGGTGGTTGAATGGTGTTGGTATGATAATGATACAGTGGTGGTTGTAATGGTGTGTAATGAATGTACAGTGGTGGTTGTAATGGTGTTGGTAATGTAATGATACAGTTGGTGGTTGTAATGTGTTGGTAATGTAATGATACAGTGGTGGTTGTAATGGTGTTGGTAATGATAATGATACAGTGGTGGTTGTAATGGTGTTGGTAATTGTAATGATACAGTGGTGGTTGTATGGTGTTGGTAATGTAATGATTACAGTGGTGGTTGTAATGGTGTTGGTAATGATAATGATACAGTGGTGGTTGTAATGGTGTTGGTAATTAATGTTACAGTGGTGGTTGTAATGGTGTTGGTAATGTAATGATTACAGTGGTGGTTGTAATGGTGTTGTAATGATAATGATACAGTGTGGTTGTAATGGTGTTGTAATTGTAATGATACAGTGGTGGTTGTAATGGTGTTGGTATTGTAATGAACAGTGGTGGATGTAATGGTGTTGGTAATGATAATGATACGTGGTGGTTGTAATGGTTGTTGGTAATTTAATTGATACAGTGGTGGTTGTAATGGTGTTGGTTAATGTAATGATACAGTGGTGGTTGTATGGTGTTGGTAATTGGTAATGATACAGTGGTGGTTGTAATGGTAGTGGTAATGTAATGATACAGTGTGGTGGTTGTAATGGTGTTGTATTGTAATGATACAGTGGTGGTTGTAAGGTGTTGGTATGTATGATACGTGGGTGTGTAATGGTGTTGGTAATGTAATGATACAGTGGTGTTGTAATGGTGTTGGTATGATATGATACAGTGGTGTTGTATGGTGTTGGTAATTGTATGATACAGTGGTGTTGTAATGGTGTTGTAATGTAATGATACAGTGGGTTTGGTTGTATTATTGTTGGTAATGTAATGATGACAGTGGGTTGTATGGTTGAATGTAATGTCAGTGGTGGTGTAGGGTTGGTAATGATAATGATACAGTGGTGGTTGTAAGGGTTGTGGTAATTTATGAGTACAGTGGTGGTTGATTGTAATGTGTGTTGGTAATTGTAATGATACAGTGGTGGTTGTAATGGTGTTGGTAATTGGTATGATACAGTGTGGTTGTAATGTGTTGGTAATGATAATGATACGTGGTGGTTGTAATGGTGTTGGTAATGAAATGATACAGTGGTGGTTGATAATGGTGTTGGTAATTGTATATGATACAGTGGTGGTTGTAATGGTGGTTGTAATTGTATATGATCAGTGGTGGTTGTAATGGTGGGTAATGATATGATACAGTGGTGGTTGTATGGGTTGGTATTGTTTGATCGTGGTGGTTGTAATGGTGTTGGTAATGTATGATACAGTGTGTTGTAATGGGTTGGTAATTTTGATAAGTGGTGGTTGAAGTGTTGGTATGTATGATACAGTGGTGGTTGTAATGGTGTTGGTATGTAATGATACAGTGGTGGTTGTAATGGTGTTGGTAATGATAATGATACAGTGGTGGTTGTAATGGTGTTGGTAATTGATAATGATACAGTGTGGTTGTAATGGTGTTGGTAATGTGTAATGATACAGTGGTGGTTGTAATGGTGTTGGTAATGTAATGATACAGTGGTGGTTGTAATGGTGTTGGTAATTGTAATGATACAGTGGTGGTTGTATGGTGTTGGTATGTAATATACAGTGTTAGTGGTAATGTAGTCAGGGTGGTTGTATGTTTGGTAATGTATGATACAGTGGTGGTTGTAATGTGTTGGTAATGTAATGATACAGTGGGTTGTATGTGGATGTGATACTGGTGTTGTATTTGGTATGTAAGATACAGTGGTGGTTGTAATGTGTTGGATGTAATGTACAGTGGTGGTGTATGGTGTTGTAATTGTATGACGTAGTGGTGATGAGTGGGTGGGTTGGTTATTTGACGTAGATGGTGGATGGGTGGGTTTGGTTGTATTTTGACGTAGTGGTGATGGGTGGTTGTAATGAATTGTAGTGGTTGTTGACAGTAGTGGTTGTATGGGTTTGGTTGTATTTATGATACAGTGGTGATGAGTGGGTTTGGTGTGTATTTTTGATGTACAGTGGTGTGTATTTGATGTAATGGTGGGTTTGGTATGTATATTGACGTGTGTGGTTGTATGGTTGTAATTTTGAACAGTAGTGGTTGTATGAGGTGGTTTGGTTGTATTTATGACTAAGTGGTGGTTAGTACATGGTTGTATGGTTAATGTTGATCAGTTGTTTGAAGTGTTGGTATGAATGATACATGTGGTGGTTGTATTGTTGTGTGGATGTAATGATACAGGTGTTTGGTGGTTGGTAATTGTATTAGTGTGTGTATGTTGAATATGATGATAGGTGGTGTTGTTGTGTTGTAATTGATATATGATACAGTGGTGTTGTAATGGTGTTGGTAATTGTAATGATACAGTGGTGGTTGTAATGGTGTTGGTAATGATAATGATACAGTGGTGTTGTAAGGTGGTGAGTTGGTTGTAATTTGGTAATGTATGACAGTGGTGGTTGGTAATGGTGTGTATTGTAATGATACAGTGGTGGTTGATGGTGTGGTATTGTAATGATACGTGTGGTTGTAGGAGTGGTGATACGTGGCTGTTGGTGTTTATAAGAAGCATGAAATGATGAGCGATGTTGTAGTGGTGATGAGGGGTTTGGTTGTATTTTTGACGTAGTGGTGATGAGGTGGGTTTGGTTGTATTTTTGACGTAGTGGTGATGAGGTGGGTTTGGTTGTATTTTTGACGTAGTGGTGATGAGGTGGGTTTGGTTGTATTTTTGACGTAGTGGTGATGAGGTGGGTTTGGT
>NC_088368.1:911618-946618 GCF_034508935.2 Berghia stephanieae | reverse complement strand
ACATACACACTTGTCTAGCTGTGAGCCACGTTCTCTCTTCGTCATGAAACACTTTGATGCACGTCTTACGGCCTCCTTGTTCAGTTTGACGCCATCCTCTAGGGCATGAACCTTGGAAGATTCCGCTGTCATCATCTGAAGAAGAGCTTCCGCCGGAAGTCCAACGGTCTTGTGGACGAAATAGACAATTTTGATGATAAGTCCGATGATGATATAGATTGATTTCAATGGCGACGATTATACTGATGGTGATTGTGATCAAGTCGATGGTGGAGGAGATGGTGATTGTGATCAAGTCGATGGTGGAGGAGATGGTGATTGTGATCAAATAGATGGTGGAGGAGATGGTGATTGTGACCAAGTCGATGGTGGAGGAGATGGTGATTGTGATCAAGTCGATGGTGGAGGAGATGGTGATTGTGATCAAGTCGATGGTGGAGGAGATGGTGATTGTGATGAAATAGATGGTGGAGGAGATGGTGATTGTGATCAAGTCGATGGTGGAGGAGATGGTGATTGTGATGAAATAGATGGTGGAGGAGATGGTGATTGTGATGAAATCGATGGAGGAGATGGTGATTGTGATCAAGTCGATGGTGGAGGAGATGGTGATTGTGATCAAGTCAATGGTGGAGGAGATGGTGATTGTGATCAAGTCGATGGTGGAGGAGATGGTGATTGTGATGAAATAGATGGTGGAGGAGATGGTGATTGTGATCAAGTCGATGGTGGAGGAGATGGTGATTGTGATCAAGTCGATGGTGGAGGAGATGGTGATTGTGATCAAGTGGATGGTGGAGGAGATGGTGATTGTGATGAAATAGATGGTGGAGGAGTTGGTGATTGTGATGAAATCGATGGAGGAGATGGTGATTGTGATCAAGTGGATGGTGGAGGAGATGGTGATTGTGATGAAATAGATGGTGGAGGAGATGGTGATTGTGATGAAATCGATGGAGGAGATAGTGATTGTGATCAAGTCGATGGTGGAGGAGATGGTGATTGTGATCAAGTCGATGGTGGAGGAGATGGTGATTGTGACCAAGTCGATGGTGGAGGAGATGGTGATTGTGATCAAGTGGATGGTGGAGGAGATGGTGATTGTGATCAAGTCGATGGTGGAGATGGTGATTGTGATCAAGTGGATGGTGGAGGAGATGGTGATTGTGATCGAGTCGATGGTGGAGATGGTGATTGTGATCGAGTCGATGGTGGAGGAGATGGTGATTGTGATCAAGTCGATGGAGGAGGAGATGGTGATTGTGATCAAGTCGATGGTGGAGATAGTGATTGTGATCGAGTCGATGGTGGAGGAGATGGTGATTGTGATCAAGTCGATGGTGGAGGAGATGGTGATTGTGATCAAGTCGATGGTGGAGGAGATGGTGATTGTGATCAAATAGATGGTGGAGATGGTGATTGTGATCAAGTGGATGGTGGAGGAGATGGTGATTGTGATCAAGTCGATGGTGGAGGAGATGGTGATTGTGATCGAGTCGATGGTGGAGGAGATGGTGATTGTGCTCAAATAGATGGTGGAGGAGCTGGTGGTTGTGATGAAATTAATGGTGGAGGAGATGGTGATTGTGATCAAGTCGATGGTGGAGGAGATGGTGATTTGATCAAGTTGATGGTGGAGGAGATGGTGATTGTGATGAAATAGATGGTGGAGGAGATGGTGATTGTGATGAAATAGATGGTGGAGGAGATGGTGATTGTGATGAAATTGGAGGGATGGATTGTGATCAGTGATGTGGAGGAGATGGTGATTGTGATCAATGATGGTGGAGGAGATGGTGATTGTGACAATGATGGGGGATGGTGATGATAAGATGGTGGGAGATGTGATGTGATCAAGTCGATGGTGGAGGAGATGGTGATTGTGATCAAGTCGATGGTGGAGGAGATGGTGATTGTGATCAAGTCGATGGTGAGGAGATGGTGATTGTGATCAAGTCGATGGTGGAGGAGATGGTGATTGTGATCAAGTCGATGGTGGAGGAGATGGTGATTGTGATCAAGTCGATGGGGAGGAGATGGTGATTGTGATCAATCGATGGTGGAGAGATGGTGATTGTGATCAAATAGATGGTGGAGGAGATGGTGATGTGTGATTCAATGATGGTGAGGAGATTGGTGATGTATCAATGTGATCTGCATGAGTGGAGAGATGGTGATTGTACAAGTCAAAGTATGTAAATATCGTAAGTGGTGATTGCATGCATTATTATATCGTATTCATTATTGTTAATGAGTTTTATTATGGCCATCAACACTTTCTTCATCATGATGAATTTCAACAACAAAAAGAACAACAACAACAACAACAAAATCATCATCATCATCATCATCATCATCATCATCATCATCATCATCATCATCATCATCATCATATTCATAATCATAATCATCATCTTTACCATTAACATCGTAATCTTTACATTCATCACTACCTTTTACATTCATATCATTTTAGAAAATAATTATTTTATATATTTCCATATAATAATAAGTTCATAGAATATTATATAATGCATAAGTAAAGAGAGGGAATCTGATTTTATAAGGAATCAAACCTGTTAAATTTTCATTGGGAAAACCCCGATTCTGCAATTTGTTATAACAGCAAAATATTATGAGGAATACTTATAATGGCTTGAAAAACAAACACAGGACTTTGACAGATATCATGACGGCCAGGGCATCTGAAGGTTGATGTTAAACACACAAGATATCATGACGGCCAGGGCATCTGGAGGTTGATGTTAAACACACAATTGTTATAATGAGTGGTTGATGCTCACAGCTAACTTTTGTCTTGAGCCTTTTGTGTTGGCCATCGAATAAGTACAGAGACCTTTGTTTTCTACGTCCATGAAAATGGAGCCCTCAGGATAGAATGAGCCTCCTTTGTTGAGAGCCACGAGCGTCCGTTCGCTAAGACAATCGGGCTCCTTGAATACGATGTGCTCAGTGTGAAAAAAGTGACCTAACAAGAGAGCTCAATAGTAAAAGACAAAAGCTTTATCACCAAATATCATCTATTGAGCGCAAAAAATTTAGTACCAGAATCCCATTGTCAACCCAAGCAGACTTTCTTTCTGATGAACAAAAATATAACTTGTATTGCAAATGCAGAATGTGAGATAATTCTAGAGTAGTGTTTACACAAAAATATCACTGACATTGAGAACGCAGAATGAATGTGTAATAATTCTATAGAAGTGTTTACACAAAAAATGTCACTAGTATTGCGAACGCAGAAAATGTGATATTTCTAGAGAAGTGCTTTGACGGGTAAAAATCCTTTCAGGGAAAAGCAACAAAGTTCACTAATGCCATCAAAAGACTTCAACGGAAATCCAATTGTCTCAAAAGAAGAACTGGTGAGCACATAGAACACATTCCTCACTGAAAGATTCAAATCTCCAGATGCTGAGTTAAACCGCCTACACGATCTCACCGTAAATCCCCAAGAGCACCCATTGAGATAGAACTGGAGGACTGTTTAAAAAGCATGAATGATGTTAAAGCTGTGGGCTGGGCAATCTCCCCATGGATATTCAAAGGTTCCAAAGTGGCAAAAGGTGAAATGTTCTACATTCTTCGCCTGGTATGGGACTCAGACTCTTTTCCCCCGATCTACTCAACGGTATATTCAATATGCTTTTTTTTTAAAACATGACAAAAATTTGAGCTTTTATTTTATATACCGCAAGCTCCACTAAAAGTGCTCAAAACACCAAAAAAAAAAAAAAAAACCCAGCACAGATCACTTTACGGATTACAGTGTTATCATTCACAGTTCTTTAGAAAACCGCTTCAGTGTTGTGATTGTCACGGTGGGCGGACTAGAACTGCTCAAATTTTGGTGGCATGGGGAGTTTTCAATTGTTCAAAACCAATTTTTCCAAAATTTTGGACATAAAAGGGAAGTTAGACACTGGGCGATAATTCTTTAGATTTTCAGAATATAAACTGGATTTCTTTAAAAGCGGAATTATGATTGCTTTTCTGCAGCAGTCAGCTACTTCATTAGACGAAAGTGATTCGTTTATCGTCATTGTTGTGGATTCCAATATGGTGTCTAATCATGTTTTAAGTGATTTGTTTATCGTCATTGTTGTGGATTCCAATATGGTGTCTAATCATGTTTTAAGTGATTTGTTTATCGTCATTGTTGTGGATTCCAATATGGTGTCTAATCATGTTTTAAGTGATTTGTTTATCGTCATTGTTGTGGATTCCAATATGGTGTCTAATCATGTTTTAAGTGATTCGTTTATCGTCATTGTTGTGGATTCCAATATGGTGTCTAATCATTTTTTCAAAAATACGAGTGGGTTTAGGATCAAAAGAGCATGATGTGGGAGAGGATAAAATGATTTCATTCACTTCCGAGGGTGTCACTCTGCAAATGTTTAAAAAATAATGTATATATATATATATATATATAATATATATATATATATATATATATATATATATATATATATATAAAAATCTGTCAGTCGTTTGGCTTGCTTTAGTGAGATCAGGGTTTGGAGTTTGAGGCAACAAATTATTGGTGGAAACATCGTACAACTATAAAGAACTCTTCATCGAAGGAGGTATAATCAAACAAATCAAATCACAAGCAAAATATTGTTGATAGCAGATTTATTCAAGCAAGAAGATTAACATTCCCATTTTTTCCAATTTGAACACTGCTCTAGTAGGTCTGAATAAAAAGAGAGCTCAGATAAAGAAAAGATACCATCGCAAAAATGAAATGCTGCCAAGGGAGGGAAAAAAGAAATATATTTAAATCCACAAACTGGGTTAAAGATTTAAAATTCAAATACAATCTGTTATATGTCAGCTCCCACTAGCACCCCTAAACATTGCACACTACACACCATTGTCGTAAGATGAGTCCCATAAACATTGCACACTACACACCATTTTCGTAAGATGAGTCCCCTAAACATTACACACTACACACCATTGTCGTAAGATGAGTCCCCTAAACATTGCACACTACACACCATTGTGGTAAGATGAGTCAGAGTCTTTCTGGCAGATAAATTTCCTTTTCAATCCACAGCTATTGTCAAGCCAGTGACCATCTCTGTCCGCAATCATCTCCACACAATATTCATCACCACCCCTGTTGTCTGGTTGACGCCAACCCCATGGGTGATAGACTGTCTGACGAAGGAAAATAGATATTAATATTTATAATGATACTAATACTAATACTAATACTAATAATGATATAATAATAATAATAATAATAATAATAATAATAATAATAATAATAATAATAATAAATAATAAAATAATAATAATAATAATAATATAATAATAATAATAAAAATAATAATAATAATAATAATAATAATAATAATAATAATAATAATAATAATAATAATAATAATAATATAATAATAGATGATGATGAATATATGATGATATGATATTGAGTAGATAATGATTTATGATTAGATGTATGACTTTATGTTCCTCGAATAGTTAAAGGTCCTGTCTATGCTAGCATCACGAATACCATTCAGTAACGGTTTCCCAGTTTCGAGTAATCTTAATGATACAAGATGGATGATACGTGCGTTTAAGATTGATGATGATATATGAATGGATAGATGGATGGATGGATATGATGATGATGATGAGGAATAGATGGATAGATGGATGGAACGATGGATGGAGGGAACAATAGATGGATGGATGGGTTTGGATAGGTAAATGAATATGATAAGTGGATTAATGGATTGTTAGATGATTTAGAAATGTATAGATGTATATGATACACGAATGAATGGGTTAGTAGATGGTAACTGACTGGATGGATGGATGGATGGATTGATGGATTGACCTGTGGATGGAGGAATGGATTGATAGACCGCTATTTGAATAGAGGGATAGATTGATAAAAAGATTGATTGGTGGTTGAGTAAAATATTTGAGAATTTGTATCGTGGAATTTACACTAAACGTGCTCATAGCGCTTTGCAAATCTTGACATGTAAGACAAAACATAAAACCTAGGTTCTACTGAATTTTTTTCCAGACAAGGACAGCGCTATTACCAGCAGGTATTAATTATATACCTGAGTGCAGTGAGAGAAATTGAGCAAAGAGTATTTTCCAACGACTTAAATATGCGCCCTCAGGGCGAAACTCGAATCTAGGACCATCCAATCCGAAGGCGAGTGTCATCCCACAAGACCACACAGCTTCGTAAAATAAGTGTTGGGCACCAACTTTACAATAGCGTTATTGCAATAGTAAACATTGTCTTCAGTCAAAATATTATGGCATACCTTTAACGAATGGAGTGATGAATGACTGAGGTTGATGGATGAATATATCTAAAAATAGAACTGGTGAGTAAAAGGTGACTGAATTGTGACAGTGTGAGGAGGTGATGAATAGGAGAAGAATGATAAAAGTAAGACAGGTAGATAGATAGGTAGATAGATAGATGTTTAAACAGATAGATTGATAGATATGTGAACGATAGAAGAGAAGAGTAGTGAGAGAGAATATAGACGAAAATATTTTTTTTTAATATAAAGAGATGGAGTGGATAAGACATACCCTTGACAAAGTCGTTGACGTTTTCGTTACGAATCATGACCAGGTCTCCTCCTTCAGACTTGCACACTTGTCTAGCCGCAAACCACGTTCTCTCTACGTCATGGAACACTTTGATACAAGTCTTACGGCCTCCTTGTTCAGTTAGACGCCATCCTCTAGGGCACGTATCTTGGAAGATTCCGCTGTCATCATTTGAAGAAGAGCTTCCGCCGGAAGTCCAACGGCCTTTTGAAAGATGGAGGAGAATATGGTGATTATGATAAGTGGATGGTGGAGGAGATGGTGATTGTGATGAAATAGATGGTGGAGGAGATGGTGATTGTGATGAAATAGATGGTGGAGGAGATGGTGATTGTGATGAAATAGATGGTGGAGGAGATGGTGATTGTGATGAAATAGATGGTGGAGGAGATGGTGATTGTGATCAAGTCGATGGTGGAGGAGATGGTGATTGTGATTAAGTCGATGGTGGGAGGGGAATGATGGTGAATTTGTGATGAATAGATGGTGGAGGGGATGGTGATTGTGATCAAGTCGATGGTGGAGAGATGGTGATTGTGATGAAATAGATGGTGGAGGAGATGGTGATTGTGATCAAGTCGATGGTGGAGGAGATGGTGATTGTGATGAAATAGATGGTGGAGGAGATGGTGATTGTGATCTAATTGATGGTGGAGGAGATGGTGATTGTGATAAATGATGGTGGAGAGATGGTGATTGTGATAAGTGATGGTGGAGAGATGGTGATTGTGATCAAGTCGATGGTGGAGGAGATGGTGATTGATCAATGATGGTGGAGAGATGGTGATTGTGATCAATGGATGGTGGAGGAGATGGTGATTGTGATGAAATAGATGGTGGAGAGATGGTGATTGTGATGAATAGATGGTGGAGGAGATGGTGATTGTGATCAAGTCGATGGGGAGGAGATGGTGATTGTGATGAAATAGATGGTGGAGAGATGGTGATTGTGATCAAGTCGATGGTGGAGGAGATGGTGATTGTGATGAAATAGATGGTGGAGGAGATGGTGATTGTGATCTAATTGATGGTGGAGGAGATGGTGATTGTGATCAAGTCGATGGTGGAAGAGATGGTGATTGTGATGAAATAGATGGTGGAGGAGATGGTGATTGTGATGAAGTGATGTGGAGGAGATGGATTGTGAAATGATGGTGGAGGAGATGGTGATTGTGATCAAGTCGATGTGGAGGAGATGGTGATGTGATGAAATAGTGGATGGAGGGGATGGTGATTGTGATCATGTCGATGGTGGAAGAGATGGTGATTGTGATGAAATAGATGGTGGAGGAGATGGTGATTGTGATAAGATCGATGGTGAGAGGAGATGGTGATTGTGATGAAATAGATGGTGGAGGAGATGGTGATTGTGATCAATAGATGGTGGAGGAGATGGTGATTGGATAATGATGGTGGAGAGATGTGATTGTGATGAAATGATGGTGGAGAGATGGTGATTGTGATCAAGTCGATGGTGGAGGAGATGGTGATTGTGATCAATAGATGGTGGAGGAGATGGTGATTGTGATCAAATTTGATGGTGGAGGAGATGGTGATTGTGATGAAATAGATGGTGGAGATGGTGATTGTGATGAATAGATGGTGGAGGAGATGGTGATTGTGATCAAGTCGATGGTGGAGGAGATGGTGATTGTGATCAACGATGGTGGAGGAGATGGTGATTGTGATCAAGTGATGGTGGAGGAGATGGTGATTGTGATAAAGATGGTGGAGGAGATGGTGATTGTGATGAAATAGATGGTGGAGGAGATGTGATTGTGATCAAGTCGATGGTGGAGGAGATGGTGATGTGATAATAGATGGTGGAGGAGATGGTGATTGTGATCAAGTGATGGTGGAGGAGATGGTGATTGTGATGAATAGATGGTGGAGGAGATGGTGATTGTGATCAAGTGATGGTGGGATGGATGATTGTGATGAAATAGATGGTGGAGGAGATGGTGATTGTGATGAAATAGATGGTGAGGAGATGGTGATTGTGATCAAGTCGATGTGGAGGAGATGGTGATTGTGATGAAATAGATGGTGGAGGAGATGGTGATTGTGATCAAATAGATGGTGGAGGAGATGGTGATTGTGATAATGATGGTGGAGAGATGGTTGATGATGAAATAGATGGTGGAGGAGATGGTGATTGTGATGAAATAGATGGTGGAGGAGATGGTGATTGTGATGCAAATGATGGTGGAGAATGGTGATTGTGATGAAATAGATGTGGAGAATGGTATGTGATGAAATAGATGGTGGAGGAGATGGTGATTGTGATAAATGATGGTGGAGGAGATGGTGATTGTGATGAAATAGATGGTGGAGGAGATGGTGATTGTGATCAAATAGATGGTGGAGGAGAATGGTGATGTGATCAAATAGATGGTGGAGGAGATGGTGATTGTGATAATAGATGGTGGAGGAGATGGTGATTGTGATGAAATAGATGGTGAGAATGGTGATTGTGATCAAGTCGATGGTGGAGGAGATGGTGATTGTGATCAAGTCGATGGTGGAGGAGATGGTGATTGTGATCAAGTCGATGGTGGAGAGATGTGATTGGATATGATGTGAGAATGGTGATTTGAAAGATGGAGATGGGATGGATGAATGATGTAGGAGATGTGATTGTGATCAAGTGATGGTGGAGGAGATGGTGATTGTGATGAAATGATGGTGGAGGAGATGTGATTGTGATCAAGTGATGGTGGAGGAGATGGTGATTGTGATGAATGATGTGGAGGAGATGTGATGTGACAGATGGGAGGAATGTGATTGTGATAAGTGATGTGGAGGAGATGTGATTGTGATGCAATGATGGTGAGGAGATGGTGATTGTGATAATAGATGGTGGAGGAGATGGTGATTGTGATCAATGGATGGTGGAGGAGATGGTGATTGTGATCAGCATGTGGAGAATGGTATGTGATAAGAGGTGGAGATGGTGATTGTGATGCATATAGATCTTTGCATTGTATAAATCAATGCAGTATGCATATATGATCATCATGTAGTGTATTTGATCACGTAATATTATAACTTACTTTGATCCTAATTAGTTGAAAAGAATTATATTGCTGACATCTATAGTAAAATCATGAGAATAATGATAAGCAAAGAGAGAGTAGGAGGAGATGGGATGAGAGAAAAGTAGATGAGAGCAAGGGGGGATGGAAGAATAGAGCAGATAATTTATGTATGTCAAGATGAAGGAGATTATTGTAGCAGTAAATGGACAGTTGGACAAATATGTATTGATAAATCTTGTTATGATGAGTGATTTTGCTCAAATTGATGGCAGGCCTGGTGATTGTGATTGGATCAGAGGTAAATCCAGAGATACTTTTGTTTGTGAGTCCATGAAAAGGGAGGCACTATGGAGACTGAGCCTCGTTGACGGAGAGCACGTGAGTACTGCAAGATCAGGTCTGGAATGGCTGATGTCTGGACAAGGAAGTGGATTAACGATGGAACTCGATTATGAAATTTTATGTCATTCTGATGACTTCGTGATCAAATAGTTGATGCAGGAGAGATTACAACCGAATGCGTACCTTGTTTGAAGATAAAGCATTAAATCGTCTATACGGTAAGCTCTGTCTTGTAACGTAGTAGGTTTGGCCGGTAAATATGAGATTTTAGGTTCAATCCCAAGCAGAGACACGCTGATATTATGGAATGTTTTTTTCTTGTAGTTTTTTGTGCGTCGTCCTTCACTGTTTTATTCATAGATCTTCGGATCTGTATCACAGTACGGTGCTTTTGCTGATGCAGTTGTTTACGTCGTTCCTTAATTTACCAACATTAAACAACAGCAGTCTCTGTCTAACATACCGATGCCTGGAATATATCTCCAGTTTATATAAAGGAACATGAAATATTACATAGTGTTACTTACCGTACGTCACCGTACAAAGCACAGAGGTGAAAAGAATGAATATCAGTGAATATCCCATGTTGTCTATTGGCAATTTGAGTCTGTAACAAAATATTGGTGAAGTATGAGCTACTTTTGTATATGAATGAATTCAGATATTTCAATGAAATGAGAAAGAGGGCAAAACAATATTTTATTTGGATGGGGTGAACCAATTTCTTAGCTGAAGGTTCTTTAGTTTATTTTCACTTTGATCTTGATTGGAAAGAAACTTTTTACGTAAACAAAACTGTTTAAAATTGAATATAAATCCTTCATTCTCCTCATGGTTAATGTGCCAAAACGTTTTGTATTGTAGGATGTTCAATTATTGATTTTGCACATTATGTCTACCTTTTTAAAAATACAGCTGTTTATGTTTGATTTAGTCATCTTACGTAAATGTCAAAACGACGATTAGAGTTTGACTTACCTGAGGACGTTCAGTCGAGCTTCAACACGAGTTGTGTCCCGACCAGAAAGATGTACAGAATGGTAGAATCAATTCCCTTTTATAATATTGGCATATTTAATAAACATCCATAAAACAGAGAATTAAATTCTTTAACATTAAGGGTAGTAAGTAGTATCTAGTCTAATTGATAAAACTTTCTCATTTCAATTGATGGCTTCAATCAAGTCATCAACCTGTCGCGTTTGTTTACCATCCGTGTTGTTGTAAACATGACAGATCATATGTCAACAGTATTTCAATTTCAAAAATAGAACGTTTCGGGTTCAAAACCCTTCTTCAGCCAACAGATCTGGTTTTTAGTAATGTATTTATGTATTTATTTGTTGTTGTTGTTGTTGTTGGCTGACGAAGAGTTTTGAGCCCAAAAGGTACCGTGTTTGGTATTTTGTTACTTTTTGAAGCTGTTATATCCATATTTGTCTATACTCCTATTTACTGAATTATTTTATTTTAGTCAAGTTACTTGTTATACTTTTCTTACCAACTACAATTGAATCATCACATTTATTACGATAAAACCAACATTTTTCTCATTTAGATTTCATCTTTCTTTTTCTTCCATTAAGGTCAAAGCTTCAGGCTGAAAATTGTATGTCCGCCTTTTTAAAAACAAGGGTTTTAGAGGAATGCAGGGAGTGAGTTTTTAAACGTCATCAGTGGAAAGGGCTTGTTTACAAGTGGTTGGTAGGGATTTCCAAAGTAGAATGGTGGAGGGGAAGAAAGAGTAAAGATGATGGTTTGTTCTTGAGTGGGGGATTTCAAAATTAAATATTGATTTTCTTGTTTTGGTGTTGCTTCGTTTCAAATAGCTCATTAAAATTTCGAGTTTTCCATTTTATTATTTGTAGAATATTATGATTTTCCTTTTTTTCTTTTGTACAACACACAATTTGAAGACTCTTTTTTTGCTATGGTTATGAGAACTTAATGCTGTGTTGTAGATATTGCATTGGTGGACAATTTATGAGTAGCATGTACCCGTTCCCTTGGAGTCAGATTTAAATTTAGAAATATTTTGGGTATGCTAAACGGTACCTGGAAAATCCGTTAAATGGCCGATGTGAAGAGAAGTAAAGCACCTGTTATAATGTAATTGTATGCTTATTGTCAAGTCGTGTAAAATATTGTTTCGTAAAGCACTTCGAATATTGTAATTGAATTTTTATTGTAAATTTGTGTAGAATATTGTATCGCAAAGCACCTCGTATATTGTATTGAGATGCTTATTATAATGTCGTGTAAAATATTGTATCGCAAAACATCTTATACATTGTAATTGTATACTTATTGTAAAATCGTATAAAATATTGTCTCGTAAAGCACCTTATACCATGTAATTGTATGCTTATTGTAATGTTGTGTAGAATATTGTATCGTAAAGCACCTCGTATATTGTAATGATATGCTTATTGTAAAGTCGTATAATATATTGTATCGTAAAGCACCTCCAATATTGTAATGATATGCTTATTGTAAAGTCGTACAAAATATTGTATCATAAAGCACCAGATAAAATCAACGAACTACAATACAAACAACATTCAAGCAAATCCCACACTTAAATTACTACGAAATAAAAACATAATAAATAACATAAAAAGTGCAAATGTATGTAAAAAAATAGATAAATAATTTTTACAAAACTAAATATATCTGACTGTCTCGCTCTCAACAAAAGACTCCAAACAAGGACCATGTGAAAGACAATTAGCTCATTCCAGGACAACAAAACCTCATGGAAAGGACAAATTAGAATATACCAAGGCAGATACAAGACATAGAAAAACTGTTGTCCGCTGAAGGATCTACATTTTCTTCATCCTAAAAAAATTATCTGCCATTTTGTTTTAGGTGAGCGAAAGAATTGGAGGGGGGGGGGGATCTTAAAGTCCTGATTAACAGACTTTTGGAAACTCTCAAAGACGGGGTTAGAACTCGGGGCAAAAAGTTGACAACAGAATGCGTTATCCATTTGACTATGTTAGTCGTGATTACAATTTTTGTATTAAATTTAATCTTTTCATTTCAAATAATTACTGAAGTTGTATCCTACAAAAATCATGTGACATTTATGGCTGTCTAAATAAACAGACACAATGAAATGAAACCAGAAGATTCACTACAGCCCAAAAGTCATGATAGATTGTCAGTTATAATGACGACCATCAATGTCCAATAAAGTTAATGGGTTTAGGTTCAAGGCAGGTTAGCACTGCGACAGCTTTTCCATTGAGTTCTGAGAGTAAAATCTAACAGGTAAAACAGGTGAATGATGAAATGCTTTAATATTCAAAAACAGAAATGGACAAAAATGAATATAACAGCTTTGGAAATGAACAAAATGAAACACGGAAGTTTTGGGCTCAAAACCCTTCGTCAAACAACAATAAAAAAACATCATTAAAAGCATAAATATATTTATAATGCATATTTCTGATTGTTAAGGTAATGTTTTATGTCTTTATTCATTAAAATGATTCAGCATGATGATGATGATGATGATGATGACGATGATGATGATGATGATGATGATGATGATGATGATGATGATGATGATGATGATGATGATGATGGTGATGGTGATGATGATGATGATGATGATGATGATGATGATGATGATGATGGTGATGATGATGATGATGATGATGATGATTATGATGATAATGATGATGATGATGATGATGATGATGATGATGATGATGATGATGATGATGATGATGATGATGATGATGATAGGAGCTGTCATATTTACAACAACAGGGAAACAAATAAACACGACAGTTTTAATAATGTTGATGAGTTGTATGAAGACATAAATTGAAATGAGAAATCTTAATCAAGTAGGCCATCACTCTCAACGGTTAATCAGATCATTATTAGTTTTGAGGAATTCTAATTAATAATCCAAAATTATAAAAGGGAAACAATTCCGGCATTCTGTACATCTTTCTGGTCGGGACGAAAGGTATGTTGAAATTCAACTGAACGTCTTTAGGTAAGTCAAACTCTAAACATTCTTGTTTTGACTTTTGTGTAAGATGACAACTACAGAGACAGAGAAATACAGAATTACAGCTGAATTTTTAAAAGGATAGAAATTATTGCTAAATCGGTATTCGAACTGAATAGAATCCCAAATTTTGGCACATAAACCAATCCTACATAGAATGAAGGAATTTTATTTCACTCCTCTCCCTGAATAGTAACTCTCAATGATATAAAGTTTACAATAATAATTTGTTCGTCAGATTATCAAACGTTAAGTTTCACTAAAATTAGATTTTTGAAAAAAGAAGTATTATTTAAATATTTTCAATATGTCTTTTACTCAGAGATGACAGATGGATGGACAGATTGATCAGAATCGATGGAGGGGTAGAATAAAATATTTTTGACACTCTGATTGTGTGGCGGTTGGGAAAATGTCCGGAATTTCAAAACGCGAGAGTGTAAGAGTCGTGTTATATTCCAGCCCTCCCATTGGAAAACCCTTTCCTTCTTAATATATGTATTCGTCATCGTTGAACAATGCTTTGAACGCGTTGAATAAAATTTTTATTCAACAATTGTATGTTATTGGTGTGAAATAAGGTGCAAAATACAGCTGATTGGTAATCATAAATAATCTTTTGGTGCGCATGAATACAAATCCCAAGTTTTTATTTTTTGGGTCAAATTGTCATTCAAGCAGATGGAGAATGGCGGTTCGAAGTATTACTACTATACAATTGTTCACAAAACTTCTAAGAATCTTACTTGGAGGGGTGTAATAAACCTGTTCTTTCATTTCTTTGTATTTATTAAACTCGCTATATTTTATCGTGCAATAACACATACTCGCAAGCTCGTAATGTTATCGGGTACGACAATACAACGCGTTTAATAAACACAAAGAAATAAAAGAATCGTATACAATATTCAATTTTAAACAGTTTGTTTACGTAAAAAGACTCTTTAAAATCAATATCAAAGTGAAGATAATCTAAAGAACATTTGGCGAAGAAATTGGTTCAACCAACACAAATAAAGATTTGTTGTGTCCTCTCTCTCTCTCTCTCTCTCTCTCTCTCTCTCTCTCTCTCTCTCTCTCTCTCTCTCTCCCATAAAATACATGGACTCTGTCATACAGAAAAGTAGCTCACACTCCACCAATATTTTGTTACAGACTCAAATAGGCAACATGGGATATTCACTGATATTCATTCTTCTCACCTCTGTGCTTTGTACGGTGACGTACGGTAAGTAACACTTTATACATTTCACGTTTTGGAGAATAACCTGGACTAGTGCAAAAAACCAAAAAAAAAAAACAACAGGATTCGAGACATCTTGATCTTATCTGAAGGCTGCTGTGTTGTTGAATAAATTAATTCGTAAATATACCAGGTTTTATTCCAACAGTTTACAGTATTCTATTATAAATCTAGTAAAATCGAGCACTTGTAATTGTAACATGTTCAAGTCCTACAGTCATAATAATACATTTAATAGAGCGCCAATCTCCATCTAACGGGCCCAACAGTGCTTTTCAAGACATGGTTGATATGAGAATTTCAAGAAAATGATCCGTTATAATTTCAAGGAAATTAAATGTTACAACTGTAGATGACTTGTTGAGTGATGTTGACACCATTGGAATGTGAAGAATGTGGTTTTGACATTTTAAGGAAAAGTTAATCTAAAATATTCTGTTTTCAGTCTAGACATTATCATTTTCTATCACAATAATTAACAACCTTATCATTTTCTATCACAATAATTAACAACCTCATCATTTTCTATCACAATAATTAACAACCTTATCATTTTCTATCACAATAATTAACAACCTTATCATTTTCTATCACAATAATTAACAACCTTATCATTTTCTATCACAATAATTAACAACCTCATCATTTGCTATCACAATAATTAACAACCTCATCATTTGCTATCACAATAATTAATAACTCCATCATCTTCGAACTTAATACCTAATGATTTTATAATTTGCAATCGCAATACTTATAAAAAACTGTACACTATACGACCACACTATTTAACAATTCACCATTGCAATCACCTTCTCCTCCACCGTGCACGTGATCACCATCACCATCACAATCATTATAATTGTCTCCACTATAATTTCATCGATCTTATCAGCATCCTTGTCTATTTATTCCATAAGGTCGTCGTCGGTTTTACGGCGGACGCTCTTCTTCAGATGAGGACAACGGAATCTTCCAAGGTTCATGCCCCAGAGATTGGCGTCAAACTGAACAAGGAGGCCGTAAGACTTGTATCAAAGTGTTCTATGACGTAGAGAGAACGTGGCTCACAGCTAGACAAGTGTGTATGTCTGAAGGAGGAGATCTGGTCATGATTCGTAACGAAAACGTCAACGACTTTGTCAAGGGTATGTCTTATTCCCTCTCAGATCCTTTCTTTTATCTATCAATCTATCTATCTATCTATCTATCTATCTATCTATCTATCTTATCTATCTATCTATCTATCTATCTATCTATCTATCTATCTATCTATCTATCTATCTATCTATCTATCTATCTATCTATCTATCTGTCTATCTATCTATCTATCTATCTATCTATCTATCTATGCGTCTAATCTATATAATTATCTTAAATTAATTCTTCTTTTTATATTTATCACTCCTCCATTCATCCATCCATCCATCCATCTATTCATCAATCATCCATTATATTTTCATCAATCCATATATCCATACATCCATCCATTCATCAATCTATCCATCCATCCATCAATCCATCCATCCATCTATTCATCAATCATCCATCCATCCATTTATCAAATCCATCCATCCGTCTATTCATCAATCATCCATCCATCCATTTATCAAATCCATCCACCCGTCTATTCATCAATCCACCCACCCATCACTTCATCAATCAATCCACCCATCCATCCATTCACCCATTCATTAATCCCATCCAACCGTCAATCCATCCATCTATTCATTAATCCACATACTCAACATTCCATTAATCAATGAATCCTTCCAGCTATCCATCAATCAATCCATCCATCTATCTATCCATCAAACCATCCATTCATTCATTCCGTTATCATATACCGACTTATTCGTCCACGTATAATATTAATTCATTTGTTTTTTATAAATCTAAAATTTCATTTCATTATTCCAATTATCATATTCCGTTAACTATCAATCTGTCCATCCATCTGTCCATCCATCCATCCATCCATCTATCCATCCATCCACTTATCCTTTCATCAATTCATCCATTGATTCATCCATCCATCCATCCCTCTATCCATTCATCCATTTATCCATTCATCAATTCATCCATTGATTCATCCGTCCATCCATCCATCCCTCTATCCATTTATCCATTTATCCATTCATCAATTCATCCATTGATTCATCCATTCATCCCTCTGTCCATCCATCCATCCATCCATTCATCCCTCTATCCATCCATCCATCCATCCATCCATTCATCTCTCTATCCATCCACCCATCCATCCATCCACCCATCCATCCATCCATCCATCCATCCATCCATCCATCCATCCACCCATCCGTCCATTCAACAATTCATAATAATAATAATAATAATAATAATAATAATAATAATAATAATAATAATAATAATAATAATAATAATGGTATAGAATTATAGTGCGCCAAACATCCCTTCATCAGGAGGGCTCTGGGCGCATAACATAGATTAACTTAATCATGAAGCCCTAACACACTACACGAACAACGCTAATTATACACATAATCAAAAGAAAGCCTGTCGGAATAAGAATGTCTTCAATCGACGCTTGAATTCCTCTAGTGAAGACGAAGAACGTATCTCTAGTGGTAGTAAATTCCACAACCTTGAACCAGAATGCTGAAAGGCGCGTTCACCAGCCTTCACTCGACAGCGGGGTGTTTTCAATTTGAGGTCGTTCGTTGATCGAAGCGATCGCTGTGGGTTATACCGTTCAACGAGGTTTGAGAGATATGCTGGTGACGAGCCCTCCAGGCATTTGAAAACGATAGTTGAAGATTTATATTTAATCCGCTCGTCCACTGGCAGCCAATGCAGCTGCTGTAGTAATTGGGGAGCTGCAGTTTTTCTGTCTTTCTGTAGTACAACGCGGGCTGCCATGTTCTGTATTTTCTGGAGTTTGTTTATTTTGTCCTTTGTGAGACCAACAAACAGTGCATTGCAGTAGTCCATTTTCGGGAATATCAAAGATGTTACCAATTTGTTACAAGTTTCCCTATTAATAAATGGTCTGATTGTTCTGATATTTCTTAGAATGCAGATAGCACTTGTTCTCACATTGTTAATATGTTTGTTCATAGACAGATCACTCTCTAAGGTGATGCCGAGATTTTTTGCTGATGTTGTGAGTTTTATTTTGTCATTATCGTTGATTGTCAGTGCCAGTGTAAATGGATCTGTTTTATTATTGGAACTAGCAATGAATAAGGCTTCAGTCTTGTCGCCATTTAATTTTAATCTATTTGCAGACATCCATCTCATCACATGGTTGATGCATTGTTCGTAAACAGTTATCTTTGAAACTATATCGGATTGCAAACACATGCTATATATCTGGGTATCGTCGGCGTACATATGGTAAGCGAGAGAATGTTTCTCTAAGATTCTCACAACAGGGTAAGTGTAAAGTACAAAAAGGACTGGACCTAAAACGGATCCTTGAGGTACACCAAAATGAAGGTCACGCTCTGACGAAGTTACTTACCCAATTAAAACTGATTGAGTTCTTTGAGTAAGATATGCTGCAAACCAGTTTAGAGCAGTGCCCGATATGCCGAAAGTACCTTGTAGCCTTCGAAGTAGTATGGCATGGTCGATGGTGTCAAAGGCCGCCGAAAGATCGAGAAGACTAAGGATGGTGGTTTTTCCTTGATCAATAATTTGCAGCAAGTCATTTGTGATTCTCGTCAATGCTGTTTCTGTGCTATGATTTTGCCGATAGGCCGATTGAAAGCACTCATCAAGGTTATTATGTTTCACGTGACAAGAAAGTTGTTTTAGTACAATCTTTTCTAGAATTTTGGAAATGAATGGTAGGTTTGATACAGGCCTAAAGTTTTTAAAATTCATCCATTTATTCATCCATCTAAAACGACACTTATCACTCCCATCCTTGTATCATTACAGATTTACTCGAAACTGGAAACCGTTACTGGATTGGTATTCGTGACGCTGACCACGATAGGAGCTTTCACTATGTGGACGGACGTGACATAGTAAGTACATCGTCATCATCATCATCATCATCATCATCATCATCGTCGTCGTCATCAGCAACATTATCATCAGCATGAGAAGTGCCTTGACGATGATGAAAATACAGGAACATCCTTTACAGATAAGCATTAAATCGAGGGCGGTCAACGCACAGGCGATGCTGTACAGCAGTCCCTGTAAATCTGTTTTATTTTGTCTAGAGGTCAGTGAGATATCAACTCAATTCATTCAAAATTTCACATGCTTCCCCCATTGTCACATATATTGTTCACAAACAAAATGAATCAAAGAGCTGACCTATAAGATTTTACCTTTATCTGTAAAAGAGAGAGAGAGAGAGAGAGAGAGAGAGAGAGAGAGAGAGAGAGATAAAGAGAGAGAGAGAGAGATAAAGAGAGAGAGAGAGAGAGAGAGAGAGAGAGAGAGAGAGAGAGAGAGAGAGAGAGAGAGAAAGAGAGGGGGGGAGAAAAAAAGGCATTTTGAGCTGTAGTCACTGTAGTTCTCGATTATCTTTTGATAATGTCACGACAACAAATACAACATATGCAGCCAATGGAAAGACTAAAAACTGGTGCAAGCTATGCTTTTGTTTTAAAGACAAAATGGTCGATCTTGGCCCATGTGCAAGAAATCATTGAAAAATAACTTTTAAAAAACTATCGTGTAATTTCCTGAGAATTATTTTGTGTTGAAGTGAAGCGCCAAGAGCCTCATGGCTGATGACATTGTGTGCGATATAAAAGTCCATTATTATCACCATAACTTCCCGTCATCTAGGCATTCCACAAAGAATATAGACAATCTATCATATAGGATGTCTGATGTCAACTGAAAATCACCCATGATGTCCAAAATAAGCAAATTGGGGGTTGATAATCTTTCCCAAGCTAAAGAAAGTGCCTGAAACGGGTCTCGAACATGAGACCTTCCAAATCACATTAAACACTCGGCCACTTCGCCCCCCCCCCTTCCTATTAGAATGATTATCTCTTTTCTATCTTCAGACATTCTATCACCCATGGGCTCACCGTGAACCGGACAACATGGGTGGTGATGAATACTGTGTGGAGATGACTGCGGACAGAGATGGTCACTGGAGTGACAAGAACTGTGGCTTGGAAAGGAAATTTATCTGCCAGAGAGACTCGGACTCATCTTACAACAATGGTGTGTAGTGTGCAATGTTTAGGGGACTCATGTTACGACAATGGTGTGTAGTGTGCAATGTTTAGGGGACTCATCTTACGACAATGGTGTGTAGTGTGCAATGTTTAGGGGTGGCGGTGGGAGCTGACATATCACAGATTGTGTTTGAAATTCGAATATTTAAGGACAATCGGCAGTGAATTTAAATCTATCTATTTTTTCTGCTCTAGATATGTTTTTCTGCGATGATTTTTTCTTTTAATCTGAGTTCCCTCTTTATTCAGGCGTGCTTGATATTATTTTTCTTTTAATCTGAGTTCCCTCTTTATTCAGACGTGCTTGATAATATTTTCTTTTAATCTGAGTTCCCTCTTTATTCAGACGTGCTTGATATTATTTTCTTTTAATCTGAGTTCTCTTTTTATTCAGACGTGCTTGAGCAGTGTTGAAAGGAAAAATGAAATAGTAAAAGCCAGTTTTATAACTTGAATAAAATTGCTATCAAAATCTGTTTTCTTTTGTGCTTTAATGTGTTTTGTTACTCGTCTTATAATTAACATGAATTCGTAATGGAATGAGGTGTATATAGAGAACTTGTTTCTTCAAAATGTCCAACCCTAGAATAAGCAAGACAATCTAGAAAAAGTTTTCCCTCCAAACCTTGCAATCAATAATAGTTCATTAAAAATGTTTGTGTTACAATAAAGGAATAATTACAATCAGTTTTATAATCAGGCTTTTGTCACCCACCCTCGTTTCCAAGAACTTCTAATGATTCGAAACGGTTTTAAAATTCTGAATTGCAAATAGAAAGAATCCATTATTTTTGTCTCCTTTGTATTTTTCTGATAAACCTATTTATTAAATTTGATTCTAAGTATCTAAATTGTAAGACCCCGTGAGTTTACTGTCAGCCCGCAATGAAAAACATCCTCTCTGAGTTGCAATGTACTTTGAAATTAATTTTTTGAAATAAAATCTTTTTATCGCTCTGAATGTTGATAAGTACAAAAAAGAACTTATAGAAAAAAATAATGATATATAAACGATTTTGACAATAATTTAAAATCCATTCATAAAATTGACGAATTAATCCAATTTCAAGACTGCTCTGCATTCTGATTTATTTTGATTTAATTCCATCCAACACAAATTACATTTTCATTCCTCTGTATGATGAATTCCCTGACTTATGACTACTTAATTCTAAGAACACCATACTCAAGTAAACCTGATCAAAGGAATTATTTTGAAGAAAAAAAGGTTGAACATCATATTGCAAATTATAACCTTTGAGTATTCGATGTTTCAGTTTTGTGATTGATGTGATATCTGAATTACAGATTGCAATGCGTAGACTTAACAAATACTCCACATTTTATTTCTAAGTCTAATGGTCGATTATAGTTTGAAGGTTACAACAACGAGATCATGACTATTAAATGTGTGTTGTTAGAATTGTCAGGAACTGCATATAAGTATTAGTAATATTCTATTTTTCCTTGTCTTTCTTAGCTGTTTGTACTTTCTGGTACATAATTCATTCAATCTCCATTCCTCGTGGTTATCTAAAATCAGCGAATTCGACTTTTGTTGAAGTAGGAATCGATTCCTTTCATATCAAAAACTTCAACCCGAGCTGCCGTATTCAACCAATCAAAATTACAGCTACGTAAAGAGTATTTATAATAATAAATGATATTTGTTGAGCGCTCTCCATGAACCAAACATCTCAAAGTGTTTTACAGATAATGAATTACGTTATGAACAAAGGTGGTCACAATTAAACATGGAAACAAAAGACACATTGCTAAAGGCTAAAGTAATACTAGACAAAAATTACAATCGCCATAAAATAAATTGTGAAAAAGTGGGTTCTTAAAGTACCGAATAAAACAGAGTAATTGAAATACGTAAATGTAAATTTTATCAACCAATCAGAACTAATGTAAATTTTATCAACCAATCAGAACTAATGTGTGAGAGGCAAGACTGACACCGATCAAAACGATTGGCTGCAGAGGCGAATCGAGATCGGATCGTACCGGCTCTGGTTCTGATTAGGCCAATTCTGTGGTTTATTATAGACACGGACTCCTGGTGATTTAGGTAAAGAATTAATACACACACAAACACATGTGTCCATAAATTAGTCATATGAACATCATAAATGAGTGTCACATGTGTCCATAAATTAGTCTTGTGAACATCATAAATGAGTGTCGCGTGTGTCCATAAATTAGTCTTGTGAACATCATAAATGAGTGTCACATGTGTCCATAAATTAGTCTTGTGAACATCATAAATGCGTGTCACATGTGTCCATAAATTAGTCTTGTGAACATCATAAATGAGTGTCACATGTGTCCATAAATTAGTCATATGAACATCATAAATGAGTGTCACGTGTGTCCATAAATTAGTCATAAGAACATCATAAATGAATGTCACGTGTGTCCATAAATTAGTCATAAGAACATCATAAATGAGTGTCACATGTGTCCATAAATTAGTCTTGTGAACATCATAAATGAGTGTCACATGTGTCCATAAATTAGTCTTGTGAACATCATAAATGAGTGTCACGTGTGTCCATAAATTAGTCATAAGAACATCATAAATGAATGTCACGTGTGTCCATAAATTAGTCATAAGAACATCATAAATGAGTGTCACTGATTATATATAATATATAATTTTACGATTCGGCGTCTCACAATTCTAGATGTCTATTATTTTAAAGTATGTTTTGAGTCAATCTAAAATTGTAAATACCAAATAAAAAGTTTTAAACATCCCAATAACGATCTTCATCAAAAATCTTTAAAACGAGATGTACATAAAATATATGTGAGCCACCTTGTCACTCTGGTGTTATGGCGAAATGAAATAGAAATAGGAACACTGAGTTTAAAGTGAAAATGTTAAGGAATTTGAGATTGATTTTCTTTAAAATTAAAATAATAAGCTGGATGTCGTCAAACAATGGCGTCTATCTATAAATTTAAGAAATATTCCTTAAAATGGAATCAAAATTATCCAGACATGATACTGTTTTGTGGTGATAAGTTGCATATTGGTCCACAATCACCATTTTGTCCATCTAACCGTGGCGTTTGTAATAAAATTATCTTCCATTTTCAAGGACATTGAGATACAGAATGAGGCCAAGGTCTCCGAATTGAAGTGACTGGAGTAGTTTTTATCTAGTATAAATATCAAACGTAATTTCAAAACAGGTCTTTGATCCTGAATGGTCTATTCATAACCTTGTATGTATCGCCATCTGTTTCACGTCACAGGGGACGCTTTCCAACTTGTGCACTTAACATCTCTCCTTTCACCGTAGCCTCCATCGACTCATAGCTTGACACTTCTCTATGATTTACGTCAAAATACAAGACGGGCGATCACCAAAAGAAAGAAGAACGTGTTTTGTTGTTTGTTGTCGTCCAGGCAAAAACGATCCCATTGGCTGAGCTATTGAATATATCTCAAGATTTGTTTAAATATGTTTAAATAGCAAATGCCCAAAATCACACACATGCACACACACACAGACACACACACAGACACCCACATATACACACACACACACACACACAGACACCCACATACACGTATGAATGTCCTATGTGTTGTTTCAATATAACAAATACAAGATGCACATATATATCACCGTCTGCTATATTAAACGCTTCCTCCTAAGGTAATAAAACATCGTGCGGCCATTCTAACAAAGAAAAGAATCAAAATTTATCTCACTGACACAACTTCAGCACCGGGAATACCTTTGACTTAATGAAGACTTGATGATCTTTAGTTCTACATGCAAAATGACGCTCGTTGAATATCTGTTTGTTGTACAAATCTATTGTGTCAATAGAGAGAGAGAGAGAGAGAGAGAGAGAGAGAGAGAGAGAGAGAGAGAAATAGAGAGAGAGAGAGAGAGAGAAATAGAGAGAGAGAGAGAGAGAGAGAGAGAGAGAGAGAGAGAGAGCTAAGACTTTCAAGTTTCGATCAAATAGATTCGATGAAATATCAAGTGAGTTCTACAATTTTAACATTTTCAATGCATCGTGAAGAAATTCTCAAAACCGTTTGACATAGATAATTCCACTCATTAATTTGACGGTATAATTGAATTCAAAGTGACATTGTCAAAATGAGAGGGAAATAACTTGACTTGACTTGACTTAGATGCCTTTCGCGTCTCGACCGAAAGATCGGGTCGCCTTGGCTGTTTCCAGTATTTCCTGCGTGAGGTGTCTCCAATATTGCCGGTCCTCTGCTAGGGTTCTCAGATTTTCAAGGTCCCCTGCCGTTATGAGACTAATGCTTTGTCCAAGTGTTGTGAGGTTTTTGTTTAGGATCACAGGGAGTGTTGTGATCGGTCTTCCTCTGAAAAGGTTCCCGTGTTTTTGGAAGTATCCCGACATGGCTTGGTTAGCTGGAAATAAACGCAGATAAAATCTTTACGATTGTGGTACAGAAATTTTAATGTTTATTTGCTCCATCGCACGGTTAATAATTCGACCAGGTGTTTGAAGATACAGACGAATAACGCCAGGCATGTTACAATAAGTTGATGTTTAAAACTATAAATAGCATTGATGTGGCAAAATATGATATCGTTGGCTATCGATTGGCTTTCAAATGATATGACCTAAAAGTGTTGACATTTTAAGGAGCTTAGATTGCTTAAGAAATAAACAGCTAATGCAATAAAAGAGGGAATGGGGATCAAAAGTGCGATGTCTAAAAACGGCTCTAATCTCATTGGAAGTGTAAGATCAATTTTTTTCGGAGGATATGATACACACCTTGTGTAAATGATCTTCTGGTTTTAGAGTGATGGTATCTTATTTTGTTATCAAAATATATGCTGGTCATCAATCAAGATCATCAATCCTCGCTCTATATTAAGGATGTGCCTGTACGTTCTGCTTCTAAAATAATTATGCCACCTTAGATTTATTATGTTTTCCATTTCTAATTCGTCTTCCGAAAGACTAGTTACGTATACACTTCCAAGAAGTTAGGAATCGCACGAATAAAAGGTGTGACGTCACAATATGCTTGCCCTACTGATGACTGTCCATGAGTATCTAACAATTTATAGGCTTATATAAATGACAGGTGAATATAGCCCGCACAGCTCACGTTTTGTTTACATTTAAAGGGGGAAAATTGAAAAATCGCCTTTTTGTAAGACAAACGTGTAAAAGGATGCGTAGGACATTGTAATATAGACAGCAAGAGCAGAAATGATAATAGAAGCAACCCTCCCCCCCCCCTCAGAAAAACAAAACAAAGAGAACAGACTACTTTTATTGCTAACCCCTTCAACCCGGAATTATGTCGAATCGAATCTAATTATACAAAAGTGAATTCAAGTTAAAGTAATCAGAACCATCAGACGTTGGATTGTCCCCACTCTTGTAAACCATATTCATTATCCTCAATAGAGCATTTCAACTTGACCCAAAACTAATTATTTTGCAATATATAATATTTAATTTTCAGCACCGAGTTCAGTTCAACATAATACCATTGACGTTGGCCTATGTGTCACGTGATACGTCATAAACCGTGTGCAATTGAACTCTCTTCAATCTTTTTATTCCTGTTATCAATTGAAGTCCATAAAGTTCTATCAACAAACATTGAAGATAAGATTATTTTCAGACATCCCTCGTAACTTGATCTTATTTGTTTCTTGATCATAAAAGAATGTAATTATTGTTGTAACGTTTGTACAATGTATGTCATATCACGTATAATGTACGTAACATACAGACTGTTAATTAATCATAGATTCAATATAATTGCCGTGCATAATGTAATAATGACAAATAGCACGTATGATAGTACTGACATAATTATGTAAAATTACAATTATACGAGTATATGGTGATAGATTTGTTTTGTTTACACCAAAAATAACCATTCTGATCAGCTGTTTATATGACACTTATATACTCCGTCATATTCAGTACATAACATGCAACTGTAATTTTCTTATAAAGAATCTTTTAATCTGCTTGTCATTTTTTTAGCGGAAACCCACGACGCTCTATCAACAAACTTTGAAGACGGGAAGAAACATTTTAACGAGGGTCGTACGAATTATTGGACGGTCACTGACAATCCTCACAATGATCACACTTTGCCGGACCATAAGGGTAAGTACACTTTGTCACACCATAAGGGTTAATACACTTTGTCACAACATAAGGGTTAGTACACTTCGTCTGAACATAAAGGTAAACACACTATGTCAGACCATAAGGGTAAGAACATTATGTAAGACCATTATGGTAAGTACAATTTGTTTGAACATAAGGGTAAGTACACTTTGCCGGACCATAAGGGTTAGTACATTTTGTCTGAAGATAAAGGTAAACACACTTTGTCACACCATAATGGTAAGTACACTTTGTCTGAACATAAAGGTAAACACACTATGTCAGACCATAATGATAAGTACACTTTGACAGACCATAATGATACGTACACTTTGACAGACCATAATGGTAAATACACTTTCTCTGACCATAAGAGTAAGTGCATAAATATGTAACCCACTTCTCAATTCGGTAATATTTTGGAGTAAAGTAGACCCAGGAAAACCAGCTTGAAGTAAGATGAATGGTCAGAAACAAGACATATCTCTACTCATACATTTAAATATCTATTTTATGAACATATCATTATTTGTGTCAAATATATTATCTAGGGACAAGGGGCTGTCGTTTTCTTACACAACATATCAAATGTTTGAAGATATAAAATTATACAAACTCGTGTCTCTGACAAGTAATGAAAACAGTGCTCAAATCTTGATCCTTATATTTTTTGTATCGTCTTTAAGACATTGTAAATCATATAAATCGGCTATTATGTCGAATGTCTTGATGGCCATTTTAAGTCGTTAACTGTCGTATGCTGGAAAAAGATAGGATGCAGTAAAAATTTGGCCAGAAAACTCGTCCTTCAAATATCGATCGATTTGAATGATCCTCATCTTGGCTAAAACTCTCAAACCTGGGAATAAAGAAGACCTCACGATGTCCCAGGCATGAGAGTTTTTGCCAAGATGAGGATGAATTAAATCGATCGCTTTATGAAGGATGAGTTTTCTGGCTAAATGTTAAATACGTGTCTTTCTAGAAGATGGCAGTTAAAATACCTTCTCTGAATTATTGTTGCAATTAAATCTAAAACTACAAACAGGGTATTTTCACAATCCAGTACAAATGGTTACATGATCGTAATAACAACATTTAATGAAATGCAATTTAGAGCTACTCAAATAATGAGAGTTTTACAAAGAAAGTTTACCTTATCCTTGACACACTTTGTGGCATAAACAAAACAAACCATAACAAAGGTATGAATATGTTCATGGTATGAATAGCAAGTAATCAATGAGTGTCTTCTATTACATGTCATGTGTTATTATCTATGTTAAACGAGCCGGACTCGTTTCCTTTCGTGAACAAAGCAAAGCCAATATCACACATGGATGCTAAAGCTACTTCTTTTGTAATGGAGGTTAAAATGTGAAATACTGATGTGTAATCAACATGTTTTACCCCTGTTTGTCTCAATTTGGGGCAAAGTATAAAGATTGTCAACAACTAGATGATGTTCTTTGTATGAATAACAACTAGTCCTTTTTATCCTTTGCAAGATCCTAGAATGGAAGTGAATAAATGTTAATGTTTTAAATATTTGTGAAATATCCAGGTTTCTACATCAAGATGGAGGAAGGTCCGAGAAGGGACGTATATTTGACAAGTCGCAAAGTCCGTAACAAGGAGAGCAGTTGTCTGACTTTCTGGTACCAGCTCAATGGGCAGACTGCATCGTTCTTGAAGGTCTACTGGGGAGCATTCCGTAAATTCAACAAAAGGATTCAAGACACAAATGGCCGATGGGTGCGGGGGTTCATCGACTTGGCGCGGGGAACTCACAACAGAGTATGTAAATTCCCTTTTTAAAACCCACCCGCCCTGTAGAAAATTAGCAGAAGACATTTTTCCCTCTTACATTACGTTTGTGTAACTATTAAAATGCGATTGGCGAGACACTGCCTCCTACTCCTTCCTCTCCTCCTCCACTCCTCCTCTTCTTCTTCTTCTTCTTCTTCTTCTTCTTCTTCTTCTTCTTCTTCTTCTTCTTCTTCTTCTTCTTCTTCTTCTTCTTCTTCTTCTTCTTCATCTTCTTCTTTCTGATCCCAATTTATTTACAAGAATTGTGTCATTGAGTTTTAAGGATAGCCTGTTTTTAAGTCGTCCTCTGTCCCATAAGAGATTCTAGATCACAAGAAAGAAGAAGACCAGAATCAAGCTTAGGAGAGACATTGAGGGCAGCGTGGCTCAGTGGTACGGTCTTTGCTTCCTACCCGAAAGGTACCGAGTTCAATCACTGGCCATTGCGTTGTGTGGCCTTGAGCAAGTCACATCGCCCTAGCTCACTTTGCGGCGCTGCTCTGCGGCTCACGCCTGGGTTATTCCAGTCTTCCCTTGGAATAGACCCTAAAGACAAATTTCCCCTTGGGGATGAATAAAGGGAATTCTATTATTTTTTTTATGAACAAACAATGTTTGAAAATACATGGAAAGAATTAAAAAGGATCACATTAAACAGACGGGAGTAAACAATTGTATTTGTGACTTACGCCAACATTTTGTTCTTTTATGTTTCAGTTGAAGTTCCGAACTCACATTGCCAAAAATAGATTGAATGGTAAAACAGAACTCTATCTGGACGATATCTATCTCCACAGAGGCACTTGTTCATCTAATGGATTCTAGTGTAGGTCATCATCATCATCATCATCATCATCATCATCATCATCATCATCATCATCATCATCATCATCATCATCATCATCGATATTGACAACATTTTGTCATTTTACTTTGTTTATATTTCTTCCTCTTCTTATAGCGAAAACTACTTTTTTTCCCAATTATTACAAACTAGCATCAGAGAAATGCAGAGAGAGAGAGAGAGAGAGAGAGAGAGAGAGAGAGAGAGAGAGAGAGAGAGAGGGAAAAAGACAGAAAGGAAAAACCATTTAAAATGGAGAATCAAAGATAAAACAAAGAAAAATCAAATTACTTTTCCATGTACACATTGTAGCCCATACTATATCAAAGTGTAAGAATAAAATTATCTTCTTCTTTGCAATCACTCACGGGGTAAGTTTACTCTTCACCAGAGGTGCTGCTGTTCTCTGGAGATTTGGGACAGTCGGTGGCCAGTATTTTCTCCTAAGTATATAGAGGGTGTGCAATTCTGTAGAATATGTTCACCTGTTATACTTCCTGTTCCACAGGTGAACTGACTTGTAGTTCCCAGATTGAATTTGTTACAGAGGCGGTGGTCAATCTATTACGACCAGTTCATGTCCTAAAGATTATGACCTGCTCCTGTCTTGATAACCCGATATAATGATGGGTCACTTCTGTTGTCGTTCGGCTGATGCTCATCCCAACAAATCGAGGACAGGGAGCCTATGATGTTCTTTGTTTCTTTATACAATGAAGCATCATCCTCCTGTAGCAATCTGGTACCTTCCTTAGCAAGTGCATCTGCAATCTCATTACCGCTGGGGGATGGTATCAATTTAAGGACCTGCATAGTAGATCGAGGCATGTGACAAGATCTTCGATTTCTCTATCTCAGAACTCAGAGGTCTGTAGCCTCTGAAGACCCCAGAGGGCGTCAGTCAGTCTTACACCATCTTGTTTGTTTGGAAGATTTGCAAGAAAAGCAAGACAAGGTGTAGCTTCTCTTAATGCATCCATTTCAGCTCTGTAGGTGGTAGAGTGTAGTCCTGTTGATGTAGAGAATTTGTCCTCTTTGCCATTTGGATAGTTCCTCTATTATGTACAGGATTTTCATCAGAGCCGTCTGTGTACAGTCTAGTCCAGATGTCTCCTGGAAATTGTGTGTCCAGGTAATGCAGTGTGTAATGTCTTCTCTAATCTAGGGGCTGAATGTCTTTTCCCTCGATATGTGGGACAGTGGGCGGGGCATATTTGTGGCAGATTCTGTCTTTTTCAGATTAGGATCGTGTTCAAATTGATGATTTTTAATGAAATATATTATACAACCTCTTTCTCTCTATTTTAAAAACAGATTCAAGCAGCAAAGACAATGCTACTGAGAACGGAATGTTTCAACGTCAATATTTTATGTTTTGGTTGATCTGAATAAAATTTAGGCTGCAACATTTTTGTGACTTTACTGTGTTTTTTTCATTACATTAGTGTCAGATATTCCTCTTTTCTTCTCTTCTCCTCTTCTCTCTCTCTCTCTCTCTCTCTCTCTCTTTCTCTCTCTCTTTCTCTCTCTCTCTCTCATGTCTCGTGTTGTGTTCAAATCCCAATTGCTCCTTAGTTCCAATATTGCCTCGACATGCGTCAGCCTCTATCGTAGCAAACGGATATCATGACAGGCAATTGAAGCGGCGACTCGTGGGTACCTGGTCAGTTCCATCACTCTGACCATCTATGACGTCATAACATAATATAATTCCAATCGAGGTGTTAGAAAGGCATTTGGTGTAAGATAAACACCTGAACAAGATTGTATGGAAAGTGCCAGACAAAGCAAGAAAGAAAGATACAAGAAATAAAAAACATCCCAAAAAATCCGACTACCTCGACTGGGGATCGAACCTCAGGTCTTCTAATTACCGGTCAGACGTGCCACAGAGGCTCCCGATAGTTGGAGCAATTTTAATACCTGTATTCTTCACAAGGGTACGCGTTTTACGCTGTGAACCGTCGCTTGCATCAAACAACAAATACATTGAAGGTCATCTAGGAGAAAAGACCTGAGAAGGATTCGGACAGGGCGGAGCCGTACTGTCCAAGGAAGTTGGTGAATCAAAAGTGGCTTAGAAACGGTAACTCATCAAGTTATGAAATCAAGTATTCATAAAACACTTGACCTCCCTCTTCTCCCCAATCTGTCTACCTTGTGGGGCTATGTTGTCTTGTGATATGACACTCGCTTTCGGATGAGAAAGTCCTGGATAATTGTCTCGCTCCTTGGAAAAGGCTCTTTACTCACATGCTCTCATCGTACTCAGGTGTAAAATGAGTACCTAGCCGCTAATAGCGTTGTCTCTGTCCGGAAAAAAAAGTAAAATCGCCTAACAAGATCTTTATTTTTATTTTGTTATGAGCGACAATCAAGACTGTCAAATCCTCTCTTCTCTAGATGTTTATTCTGTTGCCATGACGATATTCACGACTATCAAATCCTCCCTTATCTAGATGTTTATTCTGTTGCCATGACGATATTCACGACTATCAAATCCTCCCTTAACTACATTAATATTCTGTTGCTGTGAACGACAATCAAGACCGTTCGTCTTTGAAACAATAGCATAGTTTGCTTAGTTTTAGTCTAAGGACAAGAGACGCATGCGCACAACCAACATGACGTTCTCTCTCTAATAACTTTTCCGCCGGTGACGTCACAGACTATGGGTGACGTCCAATCAAGGGACGCTACTCTTCCGCTAATCTCATTCCCTATACCTATCTCACCAGGTAATCAAACATGTCAATATGGTACAGTCCTCGCCGATTTCTAGCACGTGTTCGGGAGAAACCAAAAACGTATTAGAAACCGAGCATATTAACACAAGATGTCCACATTTGTCGACATTTGTATTTCCCGTATCACAACGACTCACTGAAAACGGAAGTCATTCACACAGCGACACAATTTGGCGGCTGTTCGACCAATTGAAAAAACCCCATTGAAATACGTGACGCTCCCCACTTGGGGTTATCCCACGATAACTCCACAGTATAGAAACCGGGATAAACTCCGGCCCCATAAACCCAATGGCTCTGAAGAACATTGTACTACACAAACGCATGTTACATGCGACATGCTGACGACTTAAGGCCTTTCGCTTCCTAATCATCCGATCGCGCGCCTCGACTGCCTCTCTAACTATCTGCGTCATTTCCTTCCATAGTTCACGGTCTTTTGTTGTGGATGCTAATTTCATTAGGTCTTCCTTTGATTTTAATACTTTGTTATTTTGAAGGCGTTTTAGTTCTCTATTCAGGACAGTGTGAATTGACGTGGGTGGTCTACCTTGATATTTCTTGTGTCCAGCTGGGGTGAAAAAAGTATTCATGGCTTATCAGCTGGTATATTTTCATCTCTTCTGAGTATATGCCCAAAAAACCGCCATCTTGCCCCCAGGATTTGAATGGATAAATGTCTTTCATTATATTTCTCATACAGTGTTTTATTGGTTATTTTTGTGGGGTATCGTATATTCAGGACTCTGTTAAGATGTTTTCTATGGAATCTGTCTAATCTTTGCTCTTCGGTTCCGGTCAGTATCCATGTTCCGCAGTTGTACATAAGCACGGATTTTACAAAGGTTGTGTATAACTTGAATTTTAGTGTTTATTTTTATTTTATCTTTTCTAATCCATATAGATATGTAATAATTTATTTAGTGCAACTGTCGATAAATTTTCTCTTCTTTCCGTGTCTCCTATGAATATGTTACATAACACACACCTATAAAATACATATTGGATAAGGCAGTTTGGAAACCTAGACACGCGCGTACACACCAAAAACACGCGCACACATAAACACATACAAAGGTCGAGATACAGAGTCTACTAAGAGTACTAAATCACAGATGTAGCTGATTAGGTTAAAACTGTTTGTTATTTACACGCATTGATTGTGTCAATAAAACGACAAGACTCGAGCTTCTAACACGCTATTCATGACGTCATTGTGTAATTAATTGTTGACATCATAAGCTGCTGTGGTTTTATTCTCATCCCATCGTGTTTTGTGGATAATTTCAATTAACAAAGGATTTGGTGAAAAACTTTCTTTACTTCTGTAAGTCTAGATTTAATCACTCTGAACTAGAATTCAATACATATTTGTTATCAATCGTCTGAAAATATATTCTGTGAGGATACAATTTATACTGAAAATTGAATTTGAAATCAGTCCCTCAAGTTATCAAATTTGTGATTAATGACCTAAAAAACGATATTAATATAGAATGGTCTGGATGATGAAGTTTTAATCTATATACAAAAATATTATGAACATTTGTTACGTGTGAAGGTTTGATTGATGGGTATGACTAGAATATAACGGTTGGTGACGTTTGAATGTGTGATTGATGAGTATGACTAGAATATGACGGTTGGTGACGTTTGAATGTGTGATTGATGAGTATGACTAGAATATGACGGTTGGTGACGTTTGAATGTGTGATTGATGAGTATGACTAGAATATGACGGTTGGTGACGTTTGAATGTTTGATTGATGAGTATGACTAGAATATGACGGTTGGTGACGTTTGAATGTGTGATTGATGAGTATGACTAGAATATGACGGTTGGTGACGTTTGAATGTTTGATTGATGAGTATGACTAGAATATGACGGTTGGTGACGTTTGAATGTGTTGGTTGATGAGTATGACTAGAATATGACGGTTGGTGACGTTTGAATGTTTGATTGATGAGTATGACTAGAATATGACGGTTGGTGACGTTTGAATGTGTGATTGGTGTAGAATATGACGGTTGGTGACGTGTGAAGGTTTGATTGATGAGTATGACTAGAATATGACGGTTGGTGACGTTTGAATGTTTGATTGATGAATGATAGAATATGAGGTTGGTGACGTTTGAAGGTTTGGTTGATGAGTATGACTAGAATATGACGGTTGTGACGTTTGAATGTTTGATTGATGAGTATGACTAGAATATGACGTTGGTGACGTTTGAATGTTGGTTGATGAGTATGACTAGAATATGACGGTTGTGACGTTTGAATGTGTAATTGATGACAATGACTAGAATATGACGGTTGGTGACGTTTGAATGTTTGGTTGATGACGTATGACTAGAATATGACGGTTGGTGACGTTTGAATGTGTGATTGATGATATGACTAGAATATGACGGTTGGTGACGTTTGAATGTTTGGTTGATGAGTATGACTAGAATATGATGGTTGGTGACGTTTGAATGTGTGGTTGATGACGATGACTAGAATATGACGGTTGGTGACGTTTGAATGTTGGTTGATGAGTATGACTAGAATATGAGATTGGTGACGTTTGAATGTGTGGTTGATGACGATGACTAGAATATGACGGTTGGTGACGTTTGAATGTGTGATTGATGAGTATGACTAGAATATGACGATTGGTGACGTTTGAATGTTTGATTGATGTAGAATATGACGGTTGGTGACGTTTGAATGTGTGGTTGATGACGATGACTAGAATATGACGGTTGGTGACGTTTGAATGTTTGATTGATGAGTATGACTAGAATATGACGATTGGTGACGTTTGAATGTGTGATTGATGAGTATGACTAGAATATGATGGTTGGTGACGTTTGAATGTGTGATTGATGAGTATGACTAGAATATGACGGTTGGTGACGTTTGAATGTGTGGTTGATGAGTATGACTAGAATATGACGGTTGGTGACGTTTGAATGTGTAATTGATGACAATGACT
>NC_088368.1:894118-906618 GCF_034508935.2 Berghia stephanieae | reverse complement strand
GCAGACGCTGAATGACGATCTACATAATCTACAAGATCAGGAAATAATATATAAATGGAACGTATCCAAAGACCAATGTGATAACTATCACAAATAAGAAAGCACCTATTACATTTGAACACCAGTTTAATGGTAAAAAATGAAACATGTAAAGACAGCAAAAATATTGGCCTTGAGTTTGCTAAAACTATTATATCGGTTGACCGCATGGCTTCAAAGGCAAACCATTTAATCTAGAAAACATTCTGCTGTTTGAAGGAGCTTGACAACAGCAAAAATGTCTTCAGGAGTCTGCATGCATCACCGTGTATGATTTGTTGGCAAACTGCATCAAGCATCACCGTGTATGATTTGTTGGCAAACTGCATCAAGCATCACCGTGTATGATTTGTTGTCAAACTGCATCAAGCATCACCGTGTATGATTTGTTGGCAAACTGCCTTTTCCTTGGTTTTCCCACGACAATTGAGGATGATGATTGTTTTTATCGTTTATGCAAGGAATCTAGATATGATATCTACTTCTATAATCTGAAATAAATCCTTAAAAATTACGCTCGTTTGCAACGACACCATAAGATCCGTCGCCGAGGCATCCCATGAAGGAATATAGATAATCCATCAAACAGGATGTCTGATGTCAACAGGAATCACACATGTTGTCACAGTGAGCAAATTGGGGGTTAATAATCTTACCCAAGGATAAAACCGAAAGTGTCTGCAGCGGGGCTCGAATCCGAGACCTTCCGGATCACAGTGCAATGCCCTTAACTACTCAGCCACTTCCGCCCCCCCCCCCCCCCAAATATAGGGGGGGGGGGAAAGAAGAATTGCGTATTATATTTTTAAAAAATTATTGGATTCTGTCTTTTATTAGGTCATCGTGTCCTTTGTCAAAGAACACAAGAACACGAGAACTCTGCATTACTTGATGCAACGAAATATACCAGATAGTTAAATATGATTTGAATACATTAATACTTAACTCATCAAACCAATTATAAAAATCTCTATTTTGATGTTGGATCCAATTGGTTTACCCATTGGTGTAAAATTGGACAATTTATTATAAGAGATAACATGTGAAAAGTAATTTGAGGAGAAGAATAAAAGTTTTCTTTCTACGCGAGCGTTTAAAATTTCGACCCGTTTCCTATGCGAGCTCAGAAGGTTGTGACAGCCGCTGTTTGGTTTTGTTTTGACACGTAATTGCCAAAACAAAACAAGACCTAACTCATTCCTTATACTTTTCTTTGACGGTAAACTTTATGAAGTTAATTTACCTCCAAATTATTTCCTGAGTTTTTGATTGCAGCTCTCAGTCAATGCAGGGGTGGGGCACAGGGAAAACAGAGGAGGTGAGTCATATTGTATTTATATAGTTGTAACTTTTCTATGGCAGGAGCACAAAAATCCAATTGAACTAAAGCAGAAACAGTTTTGTTTTCTTAGATAATCACTAATACACAATTGACATATTTATAGAATGAGTAAATCAAAAACTGAACATTATGATTACTTTGAAAAAACTAAAGAAAAAATGGAAAAGGTTAATAAGGTTATTATTATTATTATTATTATTATTATTATTATTATTATTATTATTATATTATTTTATTATTATTATTATTATATTATTATCATCATCATCATCATCATCATCATCATCATCATCATCATCATCATCATCATCATCTATCATCATCATCATCATCATATTATTATTATTATTATTATTATTATTATTATTATATTATTATTATTATTATTATTATTATATTATTATATTATTATTATTATATCATCATCATCATATCATCATTATTATTATTATATTATTATTATTATTATTATTATTATTATTATTATTATTATTATTATTATTATCATTATTATTATTATTATTATTATTATTATTATTATTATTATTATTATTATTATTATTATTATTATTATTATCTTTATCATCATCATCATCATTATCATCATCATCATCATCATCATCATCATCATCATCATCATCATCATCATCATCATCATCATCATCATCATCATCATTACCATTAGCATTGAGAAAGTGATTATTCCGATTGGACAAATAAAATGAAAAGAGTTGACACGTCACCAAATCCACGCCATGGTCGTTTCTATTGACAATGTATTATAACGATGAGTTAGAGAGAATTTCATGAGTTCACCCATATTGATTCAGCTCAAAATTATTACGAAACGTGAGGAAATGTTTTATTAATGTTTATATTATTATACTGAAATCATGCCGCTTAAACAAAACGAGTATTATAATTTACGTGTTCATTTAGCAGTTAAAAGCCTATCTGCAACTTCTTTGGAAAAAAATACAATCTGAATGAGGGAAGAATAAAATAAATCAATTATAGGGAATAAAAGAAAACAAAAAATAGCCAGAAAAGTTTTTAAGAATAGGCTAAGGTGGTCCATTTTTATGGGTTACAATCAGCAATATCTATACGAAGTTGTCGGGCACAGCGCTTGTTACATTCAAATAGAATTTCTTGTCTAGAAAATATACACGTGTGTATTTTGTATACTGGTTTAGAAAATACACAGTTCCATCTTTCTTGTTATGGCCAAATCTGAGCATTACGATCCATCAAAATGTCATTGAATTCTGTTGAATCAAGAGGTGATAGAATTACAGTTGATTTTTTAAGGTTTGCAATTCACTCGTTTTTCAATTTGTAAAAATAATTTTATAATTTTACGATTTGACAGTAATTCTAAGCTTCAAAAAATCTTTTACCTTGGCTGTACCACGTGTCCCCTTATGACTGTACCACGTGTCCCCTTATGTCTGTACCACGTGTCCCCTTATGGCTGTACCACGTGTCCCCTTATGGCTGTACCACGTGTCCCCTTATGGCTGTACCACGTGTCCCCTTATGGCTGTACCACAAGTCCCCTTATGGCTGTACCACGTGTCCCCTTATGGCTGTACCACGTGTCCCCTTATGACTGTACCACGTGTCCCCTTATGACTGTACCACGTGTCCCGTTATGGATGTACCAGGTGTCCCCTTATGACTGTACTACGTGTCCCCTTATGGCTGTACCACGTGTCCCCTTATGGCTGTACCACGTGTCCCCTTATGGCTGTACCACGTGTCCCCTTAACGCTGTACCACGTGGCCCCTTATGGCTGTACCACGTGTCCCCTTATGGCTGTACCACGTGTCCCCTTATGGCTGTACCACGTGTTCCCTTGTGTCTGTACTACGTGTCCCCTTATGGCTGTACCACGTGTCTTCTTATGGCTGTACCACGTCTCCCCTTATGGCTGTACCACGTGTGCCCTAAAGAATTTTAATGGAAGATTTCAACATGAATAATAAAGACACTCCACATATGGATTCAAATAAGTATGTAGCCGGCAATGTCTTTGTCTCCTTCCGGCGGACAGTCTCGCTCTGAATGTTAAGTATTTCCGTTGGCCCTGTGGTCATTGAGAGATTATTTGAACATAGTGGTCATTGAGGGATGATTGGAACACAGTGGTCATTGAGAGATGATTTGAACACAGTGGTCATTGAGGGATGATTTGAACACAGTGGTCATTGAGGGATGATTTGAACACAGTGGTCATTGAGGGATGATTTGAACACAGTGGTCATTGAGGGATGATTTGAACACAGTGGTCATTGAGAGATGATTTGAACACAGTGGTCATTGAGGGATGATTGGAACACAGTGGTCATTGAGGGATGATTGGAACACAGTGGTCATTGAGGGATGATTTGAACACAGTGGTCAGTGAGGGATGATTTGAACACAGTGGTCATTGAGAGTTGATTTGAACACAGTGGTCATTGAGGGATGATTTGAACACAGTGGTCATTGAGGGATGATTTGAACACAGTGGTCATTGAGGGATGATTTGAACACACTTAGCTTGTTGATATTTGCCTTACTAACTAGATTTGATTAAAGAAATGAAAAGGAAAATTTTTCTATAGACGAATATTATTAAGACTACCTAATAATGGTAACAAATACGTAGGGAGACCACCAACACCAATAGTAATTACCCTGAACCAGGACTCTCTACATATAAGAAGTTTATAGATTCAGATGAGACCGAATTAATCCCTGAAGAACTAAGAAAAACTGCAAGCAATGCCCTCCGTACTAAAGTCACAACAAGATCTTGACGACGACAAAACTCTGATTCAGGGCCGTTGCCAATGGAAACAATTAACAACATGAATGGAGAGAGCAGCTGTACTAAGTGAGGTTTTAACAAATCTGTGACTGAATCACACACAATTCTCAGCAAGCGTCATTCAGACTGCGAGGCATACGACTGTCTTAGTTACAACAATGAGAGAATAGATACTTACTTTTCGCATGTCTATCACTTTTTATTTTATTTTCTACTTATATCAGTCAGCAAAAACTCATGTTTTGACAAAAAGGGTACCTTATATTGTTCAACAAAGATCAAAGATTATCATTTGAGAACTCCAAGCTATTGTGACAAACCATTGCAAGCTGACTGCCGTAAAACATGTAAACTTTGTGGTGAGTTGATTTTGATAACTAAAAAGACACTACCTCCTACTCCAATCTTGTGATACTACAACTGCAAACTTTTAACCTAAGACTACTGTTACTACTATAGCTAGTACAACCAAAACTACTACTATTACCACCAGCAATAATATTACTACTACTACTTCTACTACTACTACTACTACTACTACTACTACTACTACTACTACTACTACTACTACTACTACTACTACTACTACTGCTACTATTACTACTACTACCACCACTACTTCAACTATTACTACTACTACTACTACTACTACTACTACTACTACTACTACTACTACTACTACTACTACTACTACTACTACTACTACTACTACTACTACTACTACTACTACTACTACTACTACTACTACTACTACTACTACTACTACGACCGAAATTTAAAAACATTTTCTTAGGTTCTTGGTAAATTGTTTACATTGTAAATTTATGTAGAACACAATCCCAAATTGAGACCTATACATTTTTATGCAATATCTCGATATGAATTGTGAATAATTGAATAAGCAGAGAAACTAGAAAGTAAAAATATTAATCGCAACAAAAATATCAAAGACTAATACGCATTTATCTACACATTCAACCAATTGAAATCGGAATCGTTATGACTATAATATTTCAACAACTTTGACACAACAGTAAATACCAAACACACGGTTAACACGAAATAGGCTTCATCAGTCGTGACGTCACTTCCCTCGTAATGAGGCATAGTACCGTAGTAACTGGTTCTAAACTATCGGAACACTGGTGGACGTCCTTATGAAAAACTTCTCCAACGAGCATAAAAGTGTATCCAGAGGAGAAAAACATTATAAATCGGATCATGTTTTGACTTTTATACATTCTGATCACATGACATGTGAAAAAGTTCAAGCCAGCATGAAGAATAAAAAGATCCGATTTTCCTTTAGAACCAAGCTGATGGTTGTTGGGCGGACGTGACATCAGACTATTGAATCCTATTTAACAGTGCAAAGACACATGTGGTATCCATTATCGTGTGTGACTGAGTGCTGACAATTGAATCTAAAATGTGAATAGAACAGTCTAGGGCGAATTCAAACATTATTCCTGACACCGTTGACAGGGGCAGCCTGGCTCAGCGTCACACGACCCGCCTTGGTGTGTGACCTTGAACAAGTCACCTCAAACTAGCTGACGTTGCGGCGCTGTACTACGGCTGACGCCTGGGTTGTTCTAGTCTTCCATTTGAATAGACCCTAGAGACAAATTTCTCCCATCGGATGAATAATGTTTTTTTTAAATATACCATTGAATATAAAGTGTGAGATGGAAATGTTTTCTTGTAGATTAGTTCAAGACAAACCGATTAGAATAATAAATAAGATCAGCTCGGCATACATTTAGATATAATGCATCGATTACAAATCATTTTTATGTTTAATCATTTAGAAGTATCAACACGTTTCGCAGATATGAGTTATTGCATAGCAGAGTTTTACTAAATGGCCTGGAAATGTTTACAAAGATTACGTTTAACATTTACTGGACGTGTCGCCAATAATAATGTTCATTATTTTCCCTTCCTCCCCCTTCCTCCCCCCCCCCTTCCCTTTCCAACTAGATGAAGACGTATGCAAAGACTTATTACCATTTAAAAATTGTACGCTGAAAATAAAGGAGGATCCAAAGTTTTGTTATCACAATCCATATACTTGTAGCAAAACGTGTGGATTTTGCCGTGAGTTCGTTATCCAAATTTGTATCAATATAGAATGTGTAGATTGATATCCTGTAGCACAAACAACGACCGATACTGACGTGGGTTAATTAGCATATAATATGTATGTATTCGTCGATCCAGACTGATGTTATTAACATATAATATGTACGTAGTCGTCGATCCAGACTGATGTTATTAACATATAATATGTACGTAGTCGTCGTTCCAGACTGATGTTATTATCATATAATATGTATGTATTCGTCGATCGAGACTGATGTTATTAACATATAGTATGTATGTATTCGTCGATCGAGACTGATGTTATTAACATATAATATGTATGTATTCGTCGATCGAGACTGATGTTATTAACATATAGTATGTATGTATTCGTCGTTCCAGACTGATGTTATTATCATATAATATGTACATATTCGTCGATCGAGACGACTCTCTACAGCCATCTGATTGACGTCAACTTCGTTCTATCCATGGTTTGGCGAGGAGAGGTAATTCTATTTCCAAGTTCAAGAAATTGAAGAGAGAGAGAGAGAGTAATCTATGTTAATTTTTATGAAATTCCCATGTTGTACATTCTAAAACCAAATCACAATTTTAATGTTAAGTATATGATAATTTGAATAACTCGAAGTATCATAAATTATAACAATTAAGATAAAACTAGTTATTTGCAGTAATGCTTTAAAAGTGTCCTCTAAAATGTAGTCTCAAATAATAATTACAAAGACCTTTCTAGGGGAGGGGTTGGGGGGGGGGGGCTGCTGCTAGCTCCTTTGTTTTGGTTCGATGTTTTTATTAACTGTGTGCTTTTGTGAGTTCTGATCGCACATGGAATTAATCGTAAGTCTAATATTAGTGATTCCACTTGTGTTGTCTTATTAAGTAGAGAGTGGCGGGGACTGATGCATGCTGGCATCTTAAAAGTACTAACAAAAAGTTTAAAATGGAAAGGTTTCGTACTGTTCCAATCCATCTTCACCTTTTCGTTAGTATGTCGTCACATAATATTGTTGGACACGACAAAAGGACACAAATCTGTCACGTACTTATTTCCCAAATGTAACATTTCAAAATTCAGACTTTTTATTTTAAGCTTAGAACATGTCTTAAGCTTTTTATCATTTCATATCTGCTCACTAACAATTAAATTATTTAGTTAGAAAATATAAAATATGATTCACTTTATCCAATTATTTTCTTCACTTCCCCACAGATTCAGGAATTGGCTGTGACGATCATATGGAGCAAAGTTATTGTGAGAAAATGTTTAAAAACAATTCCACACTGTGTTTTCAACCGCTTTATTTCCACCACTTTTGTCGTAAGACATGTAAAAATTGCAGTAAGTCTTTGGAATAAATACCAAAAAAATACATGATTTCAACATGACACCTTAAGACATCTTTGTAACATCCTATTATCTAGAAACCTTAAGACATCTTCGTAACATCCTATTATTTAGACACCTTAAGACATCTTTGTAACATCCTATTATCTAGACACCTTAAGACATCTTTGTAACATCCTATTATCTAGACACATTAAGACATCTTTGTAACATCCTATTATCTAGACACATTAAGACATCTTTGTAACATCCTATTATCTAGACACAGTAAGACATCTTGGTAACATCCTATTATCTAGACACCTTAAGGCATCATTGTAACATCCTATTATCTAGACACCTTAAGGCATCTTTGTAACATCCTATTATCTAGACACCTTAAGGCATCTTTGTAACATCCTATTATCTAGACACCTTAAGACATTTTTGTAACATCCTATTATCTAGACACCTTAAGACATCATTGTAACATCCTATTATCTAGACACCTTAAGGCATCTTTGTAACATCCTATTATCTAGACACCTTAAAACATCTTTGTAACATCCTATTATCTAGACACCTTAAGACATCTTTGTAACATCCTATTATCTAGACACCTTAAGACTTCTTTGTAATATCCTATTATCTAGACACCTTAAGACATCCCAGGGATGCTGACATGATAATTCTTTGCACAAATATTTAGTGATACCAGCAGTGTCTTTCCTTTCCATTAGAATTAGGCATTAAGATAATAGATTGTCATTACAAATAGACGTCTATAGTTATTCATGTCTTATTACTAATATTTGATAGATGAATGAATCCGCCATGAATATAAAGGGTTTTGCTTTTCGTGTGACCAAAGTGTTGGCATGCAATATCTATTTTAATATAATACACTTAGTATGGAATGGGTTTTAGATATAAATGGTCAATTTATCTTTACACTTCGATGTCGTTGTATTAATGATATATGCTAAAGTGATGGCATATATCGCATATATTTATATGTAGATTTATTTGGTTATAAATAAAAGAAAAATATCTCTTTAAATAATTTGATTATTCCTACTTGTCACCGCCATGCATACAATAACATTTACTCATTTCTCTACGTTTAATGTCCATTTTCAGAACCATTTCCTTTTTGCAATAACCGAAAAGGAAAAGTGGCTTGTCAGAAAAAAAAAACAAAATAATATGTGTAAAGATCACCCAATATCCGGATTGAGATCATGCCAAAAAGAATGTCGCTATTGTCGTAAGTTTACATTTTATATTAGTATGATATTCACAAAGTGTACATACCATGTGGCTACTGAAACCTATATCCAATGAAAAATTTAGTAGAACATAACTGAAAAAACATGTTTTCTTCCAAAACTCTACACACAAGCAAATCGCAATGAAGAACCAATTCCGAATATTTGAATGTCGGGCCATATTAATTATTTATTGTGTAAAGTACAAAATAGATGGGTTGTGTATATAGAATATGCGTTGCCGAGTTCAATGTGAAGACTACTAAAGGTCACACGAACACTGTTTACATCATCAATGTCTATGCCCTCACAAGCGAACGTACGATAAAATAGCCAGATGAGCTCGACCTGCAAGGATCTAAATATCACATTATAAATATTAGGCAATAAAGGCATAACCATAATAGCCGGGGACTTCAATGCTAAAATAGGACAACGAAAAGAAGGCGACTCGTGCATAGGGGCCTAATCAAACGGGGTACGAAATGAGGAAGGAGAGAGACCAGTTAGAATTTTGTGAAGACAAAAACCTGTTCGTCACAATTAGTGCATTTTGCCATCCGTCACGTCACCGGACAACATGGACAGGCTAGTTACGAGATCAAACCAGTGATACAGTAAAGCCAATACACAACCAAATTGACTATAATATGCTTTGTCAACAGCGACATAAAAAGGCCATTACAAATGCAAGAACATATGTTGACACGCTCCTATCACATGACCATAAACTCGTCACAACATGTTTCAAATTTAACCTACACACATTATGGCACAGAAAACAATCAGACAACAACACGCAAAAAAATAAGCATTGACAGAATTGTGAATTGATTGAATAGTGTCGCATTAAATACCAACAAGCGTTTGACCCACTCTTAGAACAACAAAACAACACAGGCCAGGCACAAACACCAGACGTGTTGTGGACAAATACTCGGTCAGCAATAATTAAACCGCCGAGCTCACAACTGGCGTCATAACAAACAGAAAAGTATGCCGTTCCCACGTTAAAGATTTGGAAATATTGTCAACAAAACGAAACAACTCCGAATAAAAATCCAGAACTACAGTGGATGAAGATGAGAAACTGTGTCTCGAAAGGCAACGAAACAATACGTTACATCAGATAAGTAAAAGAACCACCGAATTAAAAACATTGGATCTCAATCCAAAGGCTGAAGCAGCTGTAAATAAAGCAAGCAATGACCAAGCTATGTTCAAGGCGTAAAGCTGTTAAATCAGAAGTCTTTCGAAAACCCAAAAGTAACAGACGAGTCAAGAAAGTATAAAATTGACACAAATGAGATATCAACGATTCTTTCAAGTCATTACAAGACGAAATTTAGAAACAAAGACGTAGAGCCAATACATGCATTTAGTGACTGTCCTTGCTTCAATAGAAAAAGAAAAGGATTTAACAGCTTGAGCAACAACAAAGTTCCAGGAGAAGACAAAATATGCGCTGAACTACTAAAGTATGGACTACCGTCACTCGAAGAACAGGTAGCAGACATATTTGATATTAATTTGGAGAGCACAAGCCCCTCAACATAAACACATGGTCATTAATTTCTATACAAAAACCCGGAAAGTCCAATTCAAATTTGATAACTTTTATATACCAGAACGTAGGCCTCAATGCTTGGTATAAAATATCCGTCGTCAACAACATGAGGCTGGCATGAGGCAGCCTTGAGGCTTGGAATTTTGGCCTGACACAAAAAATGCCAAAATGTGTAACTGTAACAAACTGGTGTCAAAATGAGAATTACTCATCTCGCGACAAGCTGTATATAGTTAACAAGAATAGGCTCTGAATAACTATTCACAGTTACTGAGAATAGTAGTAGCGTATGGTTACACCTCCAAATTCATTTCGTCAACCCAGCTTCAATAGTCTTCCTCCGCCCAAAGAACTGTTTCATAGCATCTTCAAGTTTAGTTACTGGACAGTGGGGGACGATGTGATCGCTGGTCTCTGGAGCTGCCTGACATTTCTGGTAGGCATCACTGTTCCCAAGTTTCCATCTGCACATATTTGTTGCAGTTCTGCCATGTCCTGTTAAGAGGCGATTTGAGGATACTCAGTATTTCCTGGCGTTGTGGAATGCAGGCATTCATTTAGTGGGATCTTTTATGTTTCCTCACAGTTATTGAGAGTCGATTCTGAACAACTATTCACTGTGGTTAAGAGTCGATTCTGAATAACTATTCACAGTCGTTGAGAGTCGATTCTGATCAACTATTCACAGTGGTTGAGAGTCGATTCTGAACAACTATTCACAGTTTGAAAGGACTTCAATGTCGATTGGTAATGGATTTACTTAGTCGATCGTCTTTCGTCATTTCTCATTACCGATTAGTGTGACAAAAATAGGAAATTCCTTGGAAGGACTTTCTGACAGGTTTTGAAAATGAACCAAACATTTTCTCATCTGATCACTATAGATTTATTATCTTATTATCATTATTATTATTATTATTATTATTATATTATATTATTATTATTATTATTATTTATTATTATTAATTATTATTATTTTATATTATTATTATTATTATTATTATTATTATTATTATTATTTATTATTATTTTATTATTATTATTATTATTATTATTATTATTATTATTATTATTATTATTATTATTATTATTACTTCTGATTTCAAGTTTTCCTACACCCCTTGGGCTGTAAGAATATCTACGGGGATATATGGTGTTCTACAAAAATAGCTTTGAATCCAGGTGTATGTGAAAGCTTAAGAAAAAAGCCCTTTTGCAGAGGATATTGCAGAAAATCGTGCTGTGAGTACTTAATTCTAAATTTTAATAATACACCTTTATCTAGATCTACTTAAGACATCAATGGCATTGTCAACCTTGAAACATTCAATATTCAAGGTAAAACTGAAGCTGATAAAGTTAAGCTTCACCTTGTGACAACCATTCAGCAATTAGGGGAGCAATTAGTCAAAACTGCTCTTTATTCTCTGAAGCAGGACGGTGAATTTTGATGCTCTGTTAATCGGCTATAGAAGAATGCAAAGGAGATCGGCCGAAAGACAGAGATAACACCCTTTAAATCTCTAATCATGACAGTTTTACTGTATGTCTGCAAAACATGGAAGATGAAAAAGAACATGAAAGAAGTGTAGACACTTTCCAAAACAAATTATTTAGGAGGAATATTAAGAATAAAATAGCAGCAGCATTTTACAACAGATAAATGATGGAATTGACAAGAATGGAGAGGGTCAGTTGTATGACACAAAGGGAGAGATGGAACTGGGTTGGACATGTATTGAGAAAGGAATTTGGTTTGATTGTGATGGGATGGACACGAGGAGGATAGAGTGGAAAAGGATGGATGCTCAAAAACAACATGGCGCATTAATGTGGAGAAGTGAAAGAAATGATGGCAGCGTGTACTCCTGACGGACGAGAGACATATGAGCACAACCAACATGACGTTCTCTCTCTAATAACTTTTCCGCCGGTGACGTCACAGACTATGGGTGACGTCCAATCAAGGTACGCTACTCTTCCACTAATCTCATTCCCTATATTTTGGTCGTGAAATCAAGCGCTGATCATGAAC
>NC_088368.1:851618-886618 GCF_034508935.2 Berghia stephanieae | reverse complement strand
CGCAAAACGTTATTTATCAAGCTACAATTACACGCCCAGACACAACAAAACAGGAAACATACGTTGGTCTCACCGAGTGTTCATTCAAAACCAGATACAACCTGCATAAACCTTCCTTCAAAAACATACACAAACGAAATTCTACTACACTAAGCGAGCACATTTGGAACCTCAAAGAAAAAAACATACAACACCGCATTACTTTGAAAATTATCTCCAGAGCACAGTCGTACTCCACCTCTTCTAAGATTTGCATCCTCTGCTTGGAAGAAAAAATCTGCATCAACACAAAACCGAAAATGGCAACACTCAACAGAAATAATGAACTAACATTTTATAGAAACAAACACCTTTTATGTGATTACGAACCACCATAGCCACTTTCATTTCCTGATGAGAGCAAATGCTCGAAACAATATTGTAGAAGTTAATCCTAATTATACTTAATTATATTTTACAAATAGCTGCTTTTATCAAAAGGTTGAGCACTATTATTTCATGGTGTTTGGTTTTCGAATATATATATATATATATAATATATATATATATATATATATATAATATATATATATATATATGTGTGTGTGTTTTTGTGTGTGTGTGTGTGTTGTTGTTCATGAATAATCATATATCATGTTAAAACAATCAAGTCTGAAAAATAATATTTACACATGTGTAATTTCAGTCACTGTGTTGAACACAACTAAAGAATATAAATTGTGACAAACGTATTCTCAAAAAAAGAGATTTGAAATTTAAGATTTAATATTTTAAGCTTTCCATTGATTACTTGATAAAAGAAAATAAGCCGTTGTCCTCCAAAGAATGTAATAATTAAAATAAAACGTTTAACACCCATCCATAAATCCAACGGATTGTTAATTTGTTCATTTATTTCTTCGCTATAGATTCTAATCCAAACAAGTGTGAAAACAAAATTGGTGATCAACGCTGTAATGAGCTCCTTCAAAACCATACCCTACTTTGTTTTGGTACGATCCATTATAAGTACCTCTGTCGTAAAACATGTGGGGCTTGCAGTAAGTCATTGCAATCAGTTCATATTACATAATCTTTTCATTTTCCATGCACTTAGGCCCTTTAAAATAACCTTTTATTATTCTTTTTAAAAAGGTGACAACTTTTGAGAGATAAAACTTTTAATAATAAATACTAATATATTATTTTTGCTCTGGAGTTAAAAGTAAAATAAACAAAAAATAATATTAAAGTTTCAACAGCAATTGAAGACACAGAATATATATATATATATATATATATATATATATATATATATATATAAAATATAAATTGTCACTCACATTATATGGCCGAGATGTTCGTTTCTGTGGGATAAAGTAGTAGTAGTAGTAGTAGTAGTAGTAGTAGTAGTAGTAGTAGTAGTAGTAGTAGTAGTAGTAGTAGTAGTCGTAGTAGTAGTATAGTAGTAGTAGTAGTCGTAGTAGTAGTTGTAGTAGTAGTAGTAGTAGTAGTAGTAGTAGTAGTAGTAGTAGTAGTAGTAGTAGTAGTAGTAGTAGTAGTAGTAGTTGTTGTTGTTGTTGTTGTTGTAACTGATCTCTATTCCTTGAGCACGCAACCTCCACTTGAATGTGACCAAGTCACGTGACCAAGTCAAATGATTTGTCAAAACCGTCAGAACTATTCATGTTGATTTCATTGAAGATTAAGAAAGGAAATTCTCTCTCTTCAACTAGAGGCTTTCCTTGTGACCCAAATCCTAAACTTTAAAAATCGAGTTGACTTTTCGGAATTGGGTTGATGAGGACTTATAATAAAATTGGTGTTCATTGTTATTTCATCTCTAAATTCATTTTAAAATATCTAATTCATTCCGACATAACACTGATTGGAAACGACGTGTCACATATTATAGAATCGATAGAAATTCCTGTAGAATTTATTTCAACAAATGTCCAGGACGTGAACGTTTATATATATATAAAAGCGAAAATACAGGATTTGGTAAACTGGAAATAGATTAGTTATGTCAATAGCCATCAATAGGGTACAAAATGTTCTTAGGTATGTTTACTAGGTTATATAAAGTTATCTAAGACGTTTATGGAAGGTTAAATTTGTGAATGTGTTGACTGAATGTGACCGATCGTCAAGAGATTGTAATAATATAATGTGGAGGTCCAGTTTTATGTAAACGTGTTATAATATATGCCTTTGTTGGCGAGAGTGAGTTTTATGTAAACGTGTTATAATATATGCCTTTGTTGGCGAGAGTGAGTTTTATGTAAACGTGTTATAATATATGCCTTTGTTGGCGAGAGTGAGTTTTATGTAAACGTGTTATAATATATGCCTTTGTTGACCAGTCAGTTTTGTTCCTTTAATTGTAAGAAATACTTCTTCTTCACAATACCCAATACGCTTCAACAATCGTGACGTCACTTCCCTTGTAATGACGCATGGTAACTTAGTAACTGGCTCCAAATTATCGAAACAATGGCGGACCCATTTATGAAATATTTCTCCGACGAGCATAAAGCGTATCCATAGGAGAAAAAAAAACATTATAAATCTGATCATGTTTTGACTTTTACACATTCTGATCACAAGACATATGAAAAGTTCTCGCCAGCATGAAGACTAAAAAGTACAGATTTTTTTTGTTTAGAAACATGATGGCCGCCGTTGCTGGGCGACGTGAGATCAGACTATTGAATCCAATTGATACGATGGGCTAGAGTGGCAAACAAAGAATTAGATTATTTTGATAGAAATTGTAAAACATTTTTGATGATTATATATTTAAGTATTTATCAAGACGTTAATTTGTAATCTTTTATTCTCCCACACTCCTCATAGCCTCCCAGCATTGCAAACATAAAAGGACAACAGGCAGTGGACAGCTCCATGGATGACAAATACCATCTGAAATTCAAGACGTTATAACATCTTGTTCTCTTAAAACCTGCTCCCTTGACCCAATTCCCACCAATATTTGGATCAAATGTTAAAACACTCTTTTGAATTCTGTATCTGAACTCATTATTTACTCCATTTAATTTGGTAGTGTAGGTACCTTATTGTTACAAAAACGTCAAAAGTTACTCCATTTATTATAATATAGAAACTGTCAAAGATCTGGAAAAGCTACCAGCCTGTCTCCAATCTCCGATTCCTCTCTAAAATGTTAGATAGATAAAGTTGTCCTGAAACACTTGAAAAATCACCTCTAGTCAAATGAACTAATCGAACCTTTTCAATCTGTTTACCATGAAAACCACAGCACGTAAAAAAGCAATTTTAAGAATTTTTAATGACCTAATGGAATATAAATAACATAATCAGTGAGAATAAACAAATACCGATTTTTAAGGCACTGATGATTCCGATGTTGACAACCTGGAGCCTTACAAAAAGAACGTAGAAAGTCTCGATTTATTCCACAGCAAACAATTGCTTCGCGTAATCGGAATCTATTGGCCAGAGACAATTACAAATACTGATCTCTATGAAAGAACCAGGGTCCAACGCCCGAGTACAATAATAAAAGAACAGCGATGGAGGCTATTTGGTCACATCTTACGTCCAGAAGATACTATACCATCCCAAACTACAATGGCAAAATATTTCCTTCATGACAAAAAATATATAGGGAGACCACCAACATCAATGGTAACTACCCTGAACCAGGATCTCTCTACATATCAGAAATTTCTGGATTCAGATGAGGTCGAATTAATTCCTGAAGAACTAAGAAAAGCTGCAGGCCATCCGTATTAAAGTCACAACAAGATCTTGACAGCCTTACAAACTCTGGCCCAGGACCTTGACCAATGGAACAATTAACAACATGGATGGAGAGAGCAGCTGTACTCATTAAGGTTTCTAAAAAATATGTGGCTAAATCACACAATTCCCAGCAAGTGACTGCGAGGCTTACAACTACTATTATTACTAATTAATTATGACTTGTGAGAGCGGCGAGGTTTCTATCTTTACATTACTTGATCTGTCAACGGCGTTTGACACAATCGATCAATCCATTATCTGCGACAAGTTTCATTTCAATTTTCGGCTTATCTGATTTATCATGGTTCAAATCTTATCTCACAAATAGATACGTGGCAGTTTGTATAGATGGTAAATCGCTCATTGGTATTTCTTTTCTTCTCTCTCTCGAATCAAACCAATGAAATGCGACAACTGACTGAGGGATGAAATATGTAATGACTATGGGGTTTTTTTTTCATGACCGCCAGTCATTTGATGCAAATCATGTGGAGCCTTTTAAACTGGTTTTCAGTTTTGACGCATTTTTGTCATTTGAATAAATCAAATTAAAGGTGTGAAAAATTATTTTAAAAATTATCATTTTGATTTTTTAATGATGATATTTAGTTTTAAAACGTCATCTTTTATGACAAAATAACGATTAGAATTGTCTTTTTAAAGGACTATATTATAATGTACTTATAATGGTCCCACATATTATCATAGAGAACATTATTTTAACTAATTATACATCAATTACTTATTGTTTTTTCTTAAACTTTAAATCTCTTCTTCCACGCACCTGCTGTAATAAGCTTACAATATATTACACTGAAGTGATTACATATTAAAGATATATTGTTTAAATGGACAGTATTACACATTCATTTTTGTATATGGTTAATGGACAATCAGGTCTGAGCTTCGAACCCCTGACCAGGCGGATTGATTCATTCGTGGGATTACTTTTTTGTTTCTTTTTAATAGTATTTTTCCATTTGCTTTTTCTGTGTTGTTTCATGCTTTGTCTGTGCTGTGTCATGCTTTGTCTGTGTTGTTTCATTCTTTGTCTGTGTTGTTTTATTCTTTGTATGTGTTGTGTCATGCGTTGTCTGTGTTGTGTCATGCTTTGTCTGTGTTGTTTCATGCTTTGTCTGTGTTGTTTTATTCTTTGTCTGTGTTGTTTCATGCCTTGTCTGTGTTGTTTCATGCAATTCTTTTCAAACTTTGGGGTATTTAGGTTTAAAACTTTACACAGACGAAAGAGAGATAAAAAGTACAAGTGGTACACAAAATAGTAATTCAACGATTACGTTCTTACTAAAAGTACAAGTGGTACACAAAATAGTAATTCAACGATTACGTTCTTACTAAAAGTACAAGTGGTACACAAAATAGTAATTCAACGATTACGTTCTTACTAAAAGAAGTGTTAGGATTTTCCAAGATTAGGTCAGAGTAACTTGTTTTGGATCACGTTTTGGGTCAGCACGAACATCTATGATTACAAATCAAATATATTTATCATGTATTTAGATTCCTAAAAATGGTACTATTTTATTAGCTTTTACTGTTTTAAATATTTTATGTGCGATTGTTTTCTTGTCTCTTCTGTTTCCTGGACGTCTTGATTAGTTCTGACAAAACAATATTCCACCGCCATTTTTTGATAGCTGGTCATGATAGGAATGAAAGAGTTTAAGGATTCCCCCCTATGTAAAGTAAATTTAACAAAGAAAATAATAGATTGATTTAGAGGAACCTTCTCTCTACAAAAAACTCGCTCGGTGCGTAGTTGAGTCCTTGGAAAAAGCTCTATTATTATTCAATAATATTATTATTATTATTATTATTATTATTATTATTATTATTATTTATTATTATTATTATTATTATTATTATTATTATTATTATTATTATATTATTATTATTATTATTATTATTATTATTATATTATTATTATTATTATTATTATTATTATTATTATTATTATTATTATTATTATTATTATTATTATTATTATATTATTATTATTATTATTATTATTATTATTATTATTATTATTATTATTATTATTATATTATTATTATTATTATTATTATTATTATTATTATTATTATTATTATTATTATTATTATTATTATATATTATTTTATTATTTTATTATTATTTTATTATTATTATTATTATTATTATTATTATATTATTATTATTATTATTATTATTATTATTATTATTATTATTATTTATTATTATTATTATTATTAGTAGTAGTAGTAGTAGTAGTAGTAGTAGTAGTAGTAGTAGTAGTAGTAGTAGTAGTAGTAGTAGTAGTAGTAGTATATTGATTATTATTATATTATTATTATTATTATTATTATTATTATTATTATTATTATTATTATTATTGTTATATTATTATTATATATTTATAAATATGTATTGGTATTGATATTGGATAAATGTAAAGTCTGCAATTGTTTGGCATCAATCATAATGTTGATTAAACAAACGCTCCAATATCAAAATCCTTCATAGAGTTCTCTTGATAAATGGTGTATCGCCATACAACACATTCTCCCTTTTATAATCCAATATTTTGAACTCCATCAAATAAGAATTGTTCTATGTGTGTTAAAAGTGTAAAAACCATTATTTGTTTGGACATAAAAAGCTTCAATTTTTTTTTACGCCTTTAACTGTATTTTAATTTATTTTTTTTCTTTGAATTTTTGAAATTTCTTTTTTTTTTCCATATTTTTTCCACTGTCAAATTTAAAACAGGGATATTTTGGTGAAGATGCCAAATTGGTAGATTTGATTTCTTTCAACTGCAAATATTATGGCCTTTCATTTTGTCTTTTTAAGATATGTATTGCTTTATTTAAGTTATCAATAAATTTTTGAAAATTATGTATTTTTTAAATTTTTATTCCATGATCGAACATTGCGCAAGATTGATTCTTTAGCATTTTTAATGCAATAAATTCTACGTTTTAAACTGTCACAGTTGTGACACAAATTCGGTGATTTGTCTATGCTGTGAAGCGTAAGTTCAAGAATGTTGAATTGCTTGAACTGGATTCATGGTGTTAGCGGAATTCTAAACTGGGCGTTAGGCCTATTGGAAAGCAACCAAAATGTCCAAAGTTCAAAGCTGCATAACTTTTGAATGATTGCCCTATCATGTTCTGTGTGGTGCCAACTATTTTCTGCGTGTACGATTTCAAAAAATGATTTGGAGTAGCTAATAGGGAATGAGATTATCGGAAGAGTAGCGTCCCTTGATTGGACGTCACCCATAGTCTGTGACGTCACCGGCGGAAAAGTTATTAGAGAGAGAACGTCATGTTGGTTGTGCGCATGCGTCTCTCGTCCTCGCCCGTGACACAACCAACATAACTTTTCCGCCGGTGACGTCACAGACTATGGGTGACGTCCAATCAAGGGACGCTACTCTTCCGCTAATCTCATTCCCTATATTAATTGTTGTGGCAAGGGAGGTGGTTGTGCTTTTTTATGTTAATGTTTCAATGAATCCTTCAAAACGTTATAAATCTTGGTCATGGGTTTGTGAATGGCAGAAATAAAAAGGAAATATTTATTTTGAGCAAACTTATATGTTTTTTGTTCGTGTCTTCTAGAAATTCGAGGTGCCTAAATGAGACAATAAAATGGAGAGACAGATAAAGGGAGTAAATCTGACTCATAAATAAGGGAATAACACAGTGTGATTTTCTTATAATATTATATGTGACTCACATTTACTCACGTTGTCTTTCTCTCCGGTGTCTTCTCGAGATTGTTTTTGTTGGGTTTTTTTTTTGTTTTTTGTTTTTTTTGTGCAGCACCCATGCTAAGAAGCAGAGATACGTTCTTAGTTTCCATAATAAGACAAGGAAAATGGGTTTTCCCCGACTGTGTGAATAGCAGAATCATCTGTCGGAGATTTATTGTTACCCTGCGTGTCCATCAACTATATCACTCAGAAGAAGAAAAGACAGTTTAAAGGCAAATAGAATATAATGTTTCCTTTAAGACGTTCACAAAAACTAACCAACATCCCTTTAAGACGTTCACAATAATTTATTATATATAATGTTTTCTTTAAGACGTTGACAAGAACCAATGTTTCCTTTAAGACATTCACAAGGACCAATGTTTCCTTTAAGACATTCACAAGAACCAATGTTTCCTTTAAGACGTTCACAAAAACTAACCAATGTTCCCTTTAATGCGTTCACAAGAATTTAACAAACGTTCCTTTTAATACGTTCACAAAACCTAACCAACGTTCCCTTTAATACGTTCAATGTGTGATGATATATATTGTCGTCCTATAATGAGATATTTACGGAATATGGCCGGTGATTAATTATATAAACTTAAAAAACGTATGAGCATAAAAGGAAAAATCTGAGCTGAAAAGCGTGCAGCTGACGGCCACCTCTTGACCTTGAAACGACGTCACAGACACCTTGAACCAAGCAACCAATGAGATTTCTGTAAAGACTAGTGCGCGCACGGTTATTGTAATACAGGTGGCCCTGGTTGTTGGCTGTCTGGGATGGATTTCATCGAGTCATTGACATGCAAATTGTTGATATCGTTTCCACTCATAAAACAAGTTAATTTGTGTGACTTATCGCCTAAGAATGATCAAGTGTCTGGGTGGTTACGATTCTATAAATAGAATTTATAGTAAAATCACATGCTTGGGTTAATTTTTTAAATGTTTTAATAAGGAGAACGTATATATTTTTAACTGAAAAAAAAACATAAAATGTTCCATAACTTGTCATTGTGAGTTTACAATTCATTCGTGGTATCTGGTGTAGCCTGGCAATATACAGTTCGGAGACGATGGGTAACGTCTATGGTTTTGGTTTGAACAGAAACGAAGTCACAATCAAATGATGTTTCTGCTGCATAAATTAAACAAGTGTTTTTTTTATGGTGACATGGATTACAAGGGAAGCCACCAAGGTTGCCGATTGTTACGTTCACCGAACGAGTTGTTGTCCATATTGTGAGGTCCCCTGTAATCCTTTGTACAAATGTAGAAGTTTTTAGAAAAAAAATTATGTTCTCCAGTACGCAGCCTGTGTTACTAAAAATAGATTTTTATGTGCAATGATATTTTGAGAACAATGATGATTCTTGTTGTCAATAAATGGTAAAATTTGAGAACCACCTGTATGAAAAATAAGACTTTTGAAAAGAAATAGGTCAGGGCAGGGGCATAGTAATTAAAATCTCATTTACAATGCACGTTCTAAAGGTCTCGAAGGGGAAATTGAAACGTCTCAAACTTCAAAAACAAGGTTGATAATTAATTAGTAACCAGGCAATGAGCTGTAACTAGTTTTCACATTTGAATACATGCATGATGGACAATCAGGTATAGAAGGTCAAAAAAAAATTAAAATGACCCACGCAGTCTTATTGTCAAAACAAATTATTAACGACTTTTGACCTTTAACCTTTGTTAGAGAGTGAAAGAAATTTCCGGTTTAAAACATCCCTGTACTGTCATACTTTGTTTTATTTATTTGACCTGAACGTTTGAACTTCCATTTCGATATAGTAAGATACGATTGACCTTTTCAATGTTTTTCTTGAGAGGTCGGTTTATGACGTGGTGAGGCTAGAATTGGTCTCGGCTCCAATGGAAACCATTCATGGAGGCATTAATAATTCAACTCATACCCACTTTAGTGGAGACACATTGGATTTCGTTCAATAGGAACCACTCGTGTGGTCCTCGATAGTTCAACTCATGGACACTTCAGTAAAACCACGCAGGTAGGCATTGGTCTCGGATTTAATTGAAACACAATTTGTTAGGTCCTATAGCTCACCTGATAAACACTCTGTAAAAGAGACAGGTTTTGTTTTCGACTTGAATTGAAACCCGTTCATGTGACCCTTGATAGCTGAATTCAGAGACACTCGAGTAATAATAATGATGATGATAATAATAATAATAATAATAATAATAATAATAATAATAATAATAATAATAATAATAATAATGATAATAATAATAATAATGATGATGATGATGATGATGATGATGATGATGATGATGATGATGATGATGATGATGATGATGATGATAATAATAATAATAATAATAATAATGATGATAATAACAATAATAATAATAATAATAGATGATAATAATAATAATAATATATAATAATAATAATAATAATAATAATAATAATAATAATAATAATAATAATAATAATAATAATAATAATAATAATAATAATAATAATAATATAATAATAATAATAATAATAATAATAATAATAATAATAATAATAATAATAAATAATAATAATAATAATAATAATAATAATATATAATAATAATAATAATAAATAATAATAATAATAATAATAATAATAATAAAAAAAATAATAAAAAAATAATAAATAATAATAATAATAATAATAATAATAAAATAATAATAATAATAATAATAATAACAATAAAAATAATAACAATAATAATAATAATAATAACAATAATAATAATAATAACAATAATAATAATAATAATAATAACAATAATAATAATAACACTAACAATAATAATTAATTATAATAACAATTTAAAAACAATAATAACAATAATAATAATAATAATAACAATAATAATAATAACACTAACAATAATAATAATGATAATAACAATAATAATAAAATAATAATAATAATAATAATAAATAATAAAATAAAATATATAATAATAATAACAATAATAATAATAATAATAATAACAATAATAATAATAATAACAATATAATATAATAATAATAATAAAATAATAATAATAATAATAATTAATAATATAATAATATAATAATAATAATAATAATAATAATAATAATAAAAATAATAATATAATAATAATAATAAAACAATAATAATAAAACACTAACAATAATAGCAATAATAACAGCAACAAACATTGAACTTTTATATATGGCAATCTCCACAAAACGTGCTCAAAGTGCTTTACAATGGGTCCCTGGTCAATTGCAATAGGACGGCACCACTACCAAATTATCTTATTTCTCTGAAGTGTTTCATTCATCCTGTTTTGTTGATAAAGGGGCAACTCGAAACGTCCATATTATCTATTTTCGTATATTAAATTTCTAACATTCAATTTCACATTGGTCTTTACTTCTTTTCCTTCGAAATTGAAGCCATCATAAATATTCCAAGCTGCTCGTCCATTACACAATAGGAGTGTAGCAGATCGTATTCTGACATCCGCTTTTTCTAAACCAGTAGCAATTTCAAGGGTTGTCCAGTCACGATAGAATTGTCGCCAATAGGAAGCAGAGTTGTCTTCCGTGTTGAGTGGTCTTTGAGGAGGAATTGGCTTCAACAGTCATGACGTCACTTCCCTCGTAATGACGCATAGTAACTTAGTAACTGGCTCTAAACTATCGGAACAGTGAAATATTTCTCCTACGAGCATAAAAGCGTATCCAGAGGGGGAAAAAATATTATAAATCTGATCATGTTTTGACTTTTACACATTCTGATCACAATACATATGAATAGTTCTAGCCAGCATGAAGAATAAAAAGTACAAATTTCCTTTGTTTAGAACCACGCTGCTCGCCGTTGCTGGGCGACGTGACATCAGACTATTAAACCCAATTGACAACGTCGATGTTGCCATACTTGTATGGAAGCAACTCTTTCAAATGCAGAGTTTGTGAGAACATAGTCAGTTATTTCCCTTGTATCCAAATTTTTGACGAGAGCCTCAGTAACGAGTGGATACGTTTGATTTACGTGAGTTATTTCCCTTGAGATGAGAGGATGTAATGCAGAGGGGATTCCCCGGAGATGACGATGATTTACTTGATATAAATAGCCATCGGATTTTCGTCATAACAGTAGGTCGAGTGAAGTTCTTTATGCCGCTGCCTCCCTGATGATTGGGAACACGTCGGTTGTCACGTGGGTTTTGTGTGTCAACCTTCAACCCTCGAGTCATCTTGCATTGCATCCATACCAGCTAGTGGTTCCTCTCACTTTGAATTTCATATCGACCATTTTCCGCTCTTAACATTGAGAAAGAATTAATTTTACGATAAGTGTGCGAAATATAATACCGTGTGGGAGAAAATAGATTGGAAAACTTTAGAAGCTGTAAACGCCGGGAATGAAAACTTTAGAAGCTGTAAACGCTGGGCCATAATGGAAAACTTTAGAAGCAGTAAACGTCATCGCCACTGTCAAAACACACAGATGAAACGCCATCGTCACTGTCAAAAAAAAAACGCCATCGTCACTGTCAAAAAAACGCCATCGTCACTGTAAAAAAAAACGCCATCGTCACTGTCAAAACACACAGATGAAACGCCATCGCCACTGTCAAAAAAACGCCATCGTCACTGTCAAAAAAACGTCATCGCCACTGTCAAAACACACAGATGAAACGCCATCGTCACTGTCAAAAAAACGCCATCGCCACTGTCAAAACACACAGATGAAACGCCATCGTCACTGTCAAAAAAACGCCATCGTCACTGTCAAAAAAACGCCATCGTCACTGTCAAAAAAACGCCATCGTCACTGTCAAAAAAACGCCATCGTCACTGTCAAAAAAACGTCATCGCCACTGATGATACTGATTTGGCAAACTGTTTCAACCATTTATTTAAAAGATAAAATATTAAAAATTCGTTTAGATCAATTTCGATCTACGGAAGAGGATAACAACTACCACCCACTGTGTGTGCGTGTGTCTGTGTGTGTGTGTTATATATATATATATGTGTGTGTGTGTGTGTGTGTTTGTTTGTGTGTGGATGTGTTTGTTTGTGTGTATGTGTCTGTGTGTATATAAATCAATTTGTTTACGTATTTGTCATTGCTTATTGTGAAGCGCTATTGAGAATTGTAAATGGATAATGACTGGCGCTATATAAATTACCCATTATACTCTCTCTCTCTCTCTCTCTCTCTCTCTCTCTCTCTCTCACTAACACACACACACACACTAACGCACACATACACACACACACACACACAAATCAATCAAGTTGACCCAGTTCTTTAGCCTCGATAATTTTTTGTTTAATTCCAATAATACCCAAATTCAATGAACCGTGGAGGTCAAAGAAATCGTGCAAATAATTCGTTGTCCATTCTGACATTTTTATATTCTACTTGCTTTCATTGGCGTCAACAGATCGTTGATTGACACAGTCTGTGCCATTATTTGTTGACACTGAAGATCACAAAAATCATTATTCTCCCAGCTCTTTATTCTCATAGACTCAACACAAATAACCATTCCCTGTCACTAATCTGTATCAGTAAGTAAAAGTCTACGAGACTGGAAATTTAGCCAATGGAACTAATAAATGACGTAGAACTAATATCATTTATAAAGAAAGATAATAAAAATCTCTAAATTACACACCTATTACTTTAACGTGCATTTTATTAAAAGCTATGGAATCCATTCTAAAAGTGTTTCTTTCAACGTGCTTTATTGACCAAGGGGAAACCCGTAACGTCCACATTATCTGTATTTGTTAATTAAATGAAAGCTTCCATTCCGTCTCTCGACTGCACCCGGATCGATCGTCTCGTACGGTTTTTTAGGGCAGATGATGGAAGCGAGTGTTTCGTTTGACGTGTTCAACTGAGCCAGTGGGACCCCCAAGTCAGTTACTGTTCATGTGATTGAAGCGAGTTGTTTACCATAGCTGACCAGTGCGGAACCCCGAGCAGGGACCCTGCATGTGTGAAGCGAGTTGTTTACCAACTGAGCCAGTGGGGACCCCCAGGAATGCATGTGTGAAGCGAGTTGTTTACCAACTGAGCCAGTGGGACCCCCAGAGATGCATGTGTGAAGCGAGTTGTTTACCACTGAGCCAGTGGACCCAGATGCATGTGAGCGAGTTGTACACACCGTGACCCAGAGATGCATGTGTGAAGCGAGTTGTTTGACCAACTGTAAGCGCCACTGGGTGGGACCCCCAGAGATGCATGTGTGAAGCGAGTTGTTTACCAACTGAGCAGTGGGACCCAGAGATGCATGTGTGAAGCGAGTTGTTTACCAACTGAGCCAGTGGGACCCCCAGAGATGCATGTGTGAAGCGAGTTGTTTACCAACTGAGCCAGTGGGACCCCCAGAGATGCATGTGTGAAGCGAGTTGTTTACCAACTGAGCCAGTGGGACCCCCAGAGATGCATGTGTGAAGCGAGTTGTTTACCAACTGAGCCAGTGGGACCCCCAGAGATGCATTCTTCATACAAAAATAACCAACCCAATCATCTGCTGGATCTGGTATGACGTCATAATTGGGTCGATACTATCCATTATTGACAGTAATTGGAAAGGGTGGCCGTGACCTACTTTATATTTCACGAGAAACATTTCGTACCAGAATAAGGATTCTACCGATGATAGTTAGATTGATTACGATTATCGATTGATCGTATATCGATCATTTACCACCGATTGGAAAGAGTGTCTGTGACCATCTTTATATTTCACTAAACGTTCGTACCAAAATAAGGGATTCTACCGATATATTTATTGATTATTGATGGACAAATTGATGCCTTTCGTGTTAGCAGTCGGAAAGACGGATGACCTCGGCTGCTATAATAATATTGATACATAAAATAATATGATAATAATAACGTTAACAATTATGATAGTATTAATAATCGTAATAATCATGATAATTAGAATAATAATACACTTTTATATAGCGCATCTCGTCCATCACCGGGTGATCAGAAGGTCTGAGGTTCGTTCCCCAGTGGAGGTCGACTGATTTTTTGGGGACTTTTTTTTTCTTGTAATTTTCTTTCTTGCTTTGTCTGGCACATTTCATTCACACTTGTTCATATCTTTATCTTACACCGGTGCCTGCTCCTTCATTTCTTAATTTGATATGTCCGAGAACAACCACTACCCATGACTGTAGAGAGTGAACACATGTCTGTGCTGTCCCGTCAACCACTGAGCGAGGGAAATACTGGGAAGGACGCCTACCTACCCAACCATCAACATCTTGAACATTGTTAAGGCACTGACCAATCAAAACCAATATAACAACAAGTGCCATGATGAGAAAAAAAACAACCTAATTTTATTATTATTATTGATATAAAATGTCAAAACATATATTTTGATATATATATTATATCATTGAGAGTTCTTTGTTGAGGAGTTGGACCAGAATTTAAACGGAGTACAGTTGTACTGATTTAGCAACAATCATCACAGTCAGAATATGTGCAGTTTTTTGTATGTTGTTGAACATGAAAAGTTTTGCATATTGGAAGACCCAACCCCTGTTGTTATCATTTGACTGACGTTTCTCGAACATTCCCCATCTCAAACACCAATTCTGAAAAGGATCTTGGGATCATTTTTGACAAATGTTTAAATTTTGATTGAAATATTGATGACTGAATTAACAAAGCTAACAGAATTATGGGTAGGTCCTTCACAAGTTTTGTAAGTCTTGACAAATGTATTTCAATAAATTTGTACAAATTTCTCGTACGGCCTATCCTTGAATATGGCAATTGCATTTGGAGTCCAATCTACAAAAGGCGATCTATCAGCATTGATAATGTCAAAAGAAGGACAACAAAAATGTTAAATGGCCTTTCATATCATGATAGGTTACAATATTTGGCTTGTGGTCTTAACTATAGGGAATGAGATTAGCGGAAGAGTAGCGTCCCTTGATTGGACGTCACCCATAGTCTGTGACGTCATCGGCGGAAAAGTTATTAGAGAGAGAACGTCATGTTGGTTGTGCGCATGCGTCTCTCGTCCACGCGGAAGCGACACAACCAACATGACGTTCTCTCTCTAATAACTTTTCCGCCTATGACGTGACAGACTATGGGTGACGTCCAATCAAGGGACGCTACTCTTCCGCTAATCTCATTCCTTATAGGGGAATTGGGGTGAGACGTCAATCAATTCTATAAATTACTCCATCATGAGGTCAGCATTAAGAATGCTTCTTCTGTGGGCAGATTCAAAATAATGCTGGATAACAGAAATAATAAATTCCCGGTTTATTTATGGTTAAATTGAAATACACAGTCGGGTATTCAAAGGTCAGTTGGTCTAAATCAGCCTTGACCTGACAAGATATGATCAAGGTACTACCGCAAGTAAAACGAGCAAGATACGTAATGGGGTATGAATGTGACATCATCTAAAACGGTGAGAGAGAGAGAGAGAGAGAGAGAGAGAGAGAGAGAGAGAGAGAGAGAGAGAGAGAGAGAGAGAGAGAGAGAGAGAGAGAGAGAGAGAGAGAGAGAGAGAGAGAGAGAGAGAGTTATTATCATCATCATTACCATTACCAAATTATTTCAGTTTTTGAAAAGGTGAGAAACCAACTGCAGGACTCAAACCCCGGGTGTTCTAGGGCCAGTATCAGTATTGCGATACATTCTCCACCACTTCATACTTCTCACACTCCTGGTGCTAGAAAAACCCACTGGGTCTTTGTTGTATGATCAATTAGAGGGGAGGGGGGGGGATATCATCACTTAACTTTGACATAACCATGACCTCTTGCTTGATTATCCGGAGCTTTGACCTTGATCAAACACTATATGATGATGTCATGATCACGTGATACACCATTTATTGTGCAACAACGACTATCTTTCAAAGAAATATCGTTTCCAATATCGGGAGGAACAGCTATGGGATGAATGGAATTGGAATGCTGGATGTGAGTTTCAATGAAGCGGTTGATCAATCAATACTTAATCTTTTGTCTTCAATGTCTGCACGGTTGACTACGTGTGGGGCGCTCGGTTAGGGAACGAGGTGTATTATTAGAAACAGTAGGGTGATTCAAGTATCTTTTATTTTATGTTCGGTAGTGTGGAAAATCTACAAAAGGAATACAGGACCTTGTAGACCTGGGTCGTAGAGCCACGTTTAATTAAAATCTCTGCTCCACCAAAAATCAGAAATGATATCCTTCCACCCTGCATCTGTTTAATCTGGGTGGGGTTCCTGACCTTCCTGACCTTCCATACTGGGAAGGGGGGGGGGGGGGGGGGGCATTTACAGTGTCTTCTATCCCCCTATCTGTGTTCCAATTTGCTTCTGTTTTTGTCTTGGAATGAGATTATTTGGTTTTGTCCTTGGCTAGGAGGGAAACAGTCAAACGTATAGTTATTGTTTGGGAGATGTATTGTTTCATGGTAAATCATATCTCTGTTATCGTATATTTGTTGTTTTGAATTTATATTGGAAGTATTTCAGTATATTCCTCTTAGTGGGATCCTTTGCTTGTGTCTTGATGAGACTTTTAGGTGATCTCAAACTATGCACAATGATAGTGTGCTCTTGGAATCTACAACTGCTTCCGATTTGAACCATTCCCCTTTGTCTTACTTTTCTTGTGTGCTTTTAATTGTAAATCTATCTATCCCATTTCCTTCCTTTTTATTGGCGCTGAAATGACCTAGATGTGTTGCAAGCGCTGTAAAACCCTTTAAAAGAAACAAAACAAACATCGGTATAACACTTTAATATCACCAAAACTTGATTATTCCTGTGAAATATGGAGTTATTGTGAAGCGGTAAAAATGGAGCAAATGCATTTAGGTTTCTTAAAATCCTTACTAGGCTTAAGGAAATCTACACCGTCAGCTTTCGTATTTCATGAATTGAAAGTATTTCCATTAATCAACCAGAGATTAATAAGAGTAATTAAATACTGGTTTGAAATTTTAAAACTACAAGAAAACAATCCAGTGAAGATAATGTATAATAAATTATTAACACAGGCTACAGAGCAAAGCTCTTGTACTAACTGGGTAACTTTGGTTAGAGGAATGTTGTGTAAATATGGTTTGGGCTATGACTGGCTTCATCAATACGGTGAAAATGAGAACAAGTTTTTGTCCAAGGTTCTCTCCCCACTGGTGTCCAACTCCATGAGTTCCCGGTTCACTCCCCACTTCTGCCCATTTCCCATAACTTTGGACGGCTTTGGTAGGCTGGGTTGACTTCCCACTGGTGTCCACCTCCCATATTCCTGGCTTTATTCTCCACTGGTATCTTCCTCTCCTAGTTCCAGATTCATTCCCCATTGGTGCCCACCTCCTATAGTCTCGGGTTCATTATCCTCTGGTGCCCACCTCCCAGAGTCCGGCCTCAATTCCTACCGGTATCCCAGGTGCATTTCCCTCTGATATCCTCTTCCCATAGTCCCAGGTTCACTCCCCACTGGTGTAGACTTCCCTGAGTCCCTGGTTCACTCTCGACTGCTACCCACTTCCCATAACTTTGGTCGGTTTTGGTGGGTGTCGGCAGCTTTCGTAAATAAGAGACATCCTCTTCCTCCTCTTCCTCCTCCTCCCACAGCCCCAGGTACACTCCACACTGATGTGCACTTCCCTGCGTTCCTGGTTCACTCCGAGTTTCGTCGGGTTTCGTAAAAAAGAAACACCCTCCTCCTCCCATAGTCCCAAGTTCACTCCCCACTGTTGTACACTTCCCTGAGTTCCTGGTTCACTACTCACTACTGCCCACTTCCCATAACTTTGTCGGGTTTCCTCGGGTTCCGACGGGTTCCGGCGGGTTTTGTAAACTGGAATGTGTACGTACAATTGTTATGATTTTTTGCGCTACTAGTGACGTATGAGTGTCACGTGACAACAGACATGTGATTAGTAATTAATGAAGATCGTCATCACAACTGTTGTCATTGTCATCAACCGTGGGTTAATAATTACTCTCTTTGACACCAAAACTCGAACTCAACACACCAGTCAAGTTACTCGTCTATTCTATATAAAAGGCGATGGGTTACAATCTTGGACTTCATATAGATGTCACTGGTTACAATTCATTCAATACCAGTGATGGTCTCGCAGTTTGCCTACCTAGAAACGAGCTAAAAAAAACGAGTTTATGACTAAAAGTTTATGGAAACCCCTCACGACACTTGCTAAAGTACTCGAGTTTGAGGTTTGAAAAGTTGATAGCTAGCATATTGCTTTTTTGGGAGGCCTTCCGAAAGCTCCTCGTGCTGACGGAAACAACCAAACATTCCCTCAACTAACCCTAAGAAAAATTAAAACCTAAGTACCTTTAACTACCCCTAATAGGAAAAACATACACCCTAGAACAACTTTTACTAACACTTATAACTAACCCTACTAAAAAAAAAAAAAATCATCCGACCTCGAGCTTATCCTAATTGAAAAAAATAAATAAATAAAATAAAACTAAAACCTGGTACTGCTTGGCAATTCCTTTCAACACTTCCAAAAACAAAATGGCGGAGGAGAACCAAAACAATGGTCATAACATGAATTAAACTTTCACTAATCCATCAAGGTTTGTTCTCGAGTTTTAAAAAAACTACTTTATAACTTTATATTGGCAAATTGAATAACTAAACACCTGACAAAAGATCCACGGTGAAAAATAGTATCTATAATTGAAAGAGCTTTCCAAAGGCCTCTTGTTATGATTTAGACGACATTTCATCAGGATTTCATTGGATTGTTGAAAGTAAATTTGAGAATGTTGTTCATTAAGGGGCGGTTTGGGTCTAATTATTAGGAAAATCCTTCGAAAAATTGATTTTGAGATTTTGGTGGAAAATGATATTTTATTATTTTAGAAATAATATAATTGAAGTCCAAATTCTTAAAGTAGACTATAAAGGCACGAAAAACACAATCGAAAATGGTGCAGATAATAAGAAAAGTGTGAAAAACGGGAAGCTATTTTGCTATTTTCTCAATATGTCATTTTTCTAAGGGTATGGGAAACTGTGTCAAACGTTTCTCTGAATCTATTCAATGAAATTGTCTGAAAATTTCTATAGTTATCACAGAGATAATGTATTATGTCACCATAGAGAGATATTTTTGATAAGATATATGAATTTTGAATTATAATCCTAATTCTGAATTTTTAACATCAATTTTGTCATAACAATTTGATTCTCAAGTTTGTAATGTTCCATAAGCTAAAGCCGTAAAATTTCTCGATGGTGACACACTATGGTACAATGTTGACAAGAGGGAAGAATATGGAGGTCATTCCTTCATTAGTTTTTGTGGAACGTTTGCCACAAGATTGTTATAATATTTTTTTTTATGTCAGACCCACCAAATTAGGTCGCAAAATGGGTATTAAAAAAAAACAGATAATTAAAATTTTTCACCATAATTGTTTTTTTTTAAAAACCTATAATGACGATACAGAAAGATTAAAACCGCCCAATATTGGTAATTAATTTTTTTTTTTTTTAGAAAAGACCCAAACCGCCCCCGGTCAAACTTAACGTGTACATTTGATGAAATACCAGACGACATTAAGGGTGAACGTCATGTTACGTACGCGACAGATCAAATTGAATGGCGGAACTGATTTTCGCCGTGACCCAATATATCATATGTGAGGAACGGAAGCTTGTGGTTTGGAACAGCTGAGCGAATAAACAAAATGATCACGTGATGTGCAGCGTGTATTTTTGGACGACCAATAAGAAATCAATGACTTGTCACATGACCACAAGAAAGCACAGCAGAACACATTTTGCCAGGTTGGCTGAAGTTGGCAAGAGACATGTTTTAATTCAGCTCTTTAAGCACCTCATCTGTCACTTTTTTTTCTCTCTCTCTTATTCCGATTTGAATTTTTTTACGGATATGATATGTGTGCGTGTATGTGTGTGCGTGTGTGTGTGTGTGTGTGTGTGTGTTATGTGTGTATGTGTGTATGGGGGGGGGGGGGGGTTATATTGTTTGTATTTGTATTGAAATACTTTAGACTGATAACACGATCTCTAACTGCCATTCAATTCAATTCAATTCAAACATTTATTTACTGTCGGTATTTTAAAAAAATGTTTCATAGATTTAAAAACATCCCTCATCAAGATTCCAATCATGACACACAAAGAAAAGTAACATTCATAATATTATATATATATATATATATATATATATATATATATATATATATATATATATATATATATATATATATATATGTACGGTTAGATTAATGACAAATATGACATTTGCATGGTTGGTCATTCCATGAGAGGTTATGATGCCTAATTAATCCACACTATCACCGCCCCACCAAAACAAAATCACCGTCACTTCTGCTGGTGAAGGGGATTTTAGCACATTCGTACTCATTCGGAACTCATTTTGCACCTGGGTACGATGAGAGAATGTGAGTAAAGAGTCTTTTCCAAGGACACTGCGCCGAGCTAGACTCGAACAAAGTCCTTCCGATCCGTAAGCGAGTGTCATACCACAAGACCAGATGTCATGCAGTGACCACTACTCTGTCTTAAAGAACTCCGGAGCCAATAAAAAACAATCACATACGAACAGGTAGAACAAGAAGATTTCTGTTATCTCGTAGGATTTTGAATATGATCATGATATGGCTGGTTCCATCATCAACAAACGAATAAAAACCCTGTTCCTTCTCCTTGTCTGCAACCCCCTCCTCCTCTTCTTTCTCCTCTTCCGCTTCATCATCTTATTCTTCTTCTTCTTCCTCCTCCTCCTCCTCCTCCTCCTTCCTCTTCGTCTTCTTCTTCTTCTTCTTCTTCTTCTTCTTCTTCTTCTTCTTCTTCTTTATCGTCGTCGTCATCATCATCATCATCATCATCATCATCATCATCATCAGCAGCAGCAGCAGCAGCAGCATCTTCATCATCATCATCATCGTCATCACTTTTTTTTTTAAATTGCCATTTTCTGAAGTTGATTTTGCTGTTGATGGGGGTTTTTTTTTATTCCAGGCTTTCTTGGCTCAGAACTAAATGCTTTAAAGTCTGAGCGAACCCCTTTGACCTAATTCAGGTCATCGACGTATTTCTATTTTGCAACTGATTTATTTTTTTTTTGGAGCTTTTATATAGAGTAATATCCACTAAACAAGAGGTCCCCGGCCAACAGCAACACTTAACATGTAGGACGGGACATGACGCCTGTTACTGTTAGGCGATATTACAAAAAAAAAATTTTCGGACAGAGACAGCGCTGTTAACGGCTAGGAACTCATTTTTACACCTGGGTAAGATGAGAGAATGTGAATAAAGAGCCTTTTCCAATGACACAACTATGCGCCGAGCGAGGCTCGAACCAAGTTCTTCCGATCCGTAAGCGAGTGTCATACGACAAGACCACATAGCCGCACATCAACAGTCACACATCCACACACGGATCATCCTTGCCGTTCACAACAATCACGCGTAATAAGCCAACATTAACATTGACGTAAAACAAAAACTTTTTAAAAGAACATTTTCTACCTCCATTCTTCTCCTCTCTGCCTTATTCTCCTCTCATCCATCTAATCCCTAGGGGTTAGAGGTATATCGACGTTGGCGACTTTTTTTTCTTAATTTTACAACTGTTAGCTTATAGCTTTGCGATGTTGCAAAATAATATCTGGCAACCCTGGGATAACATAAAGTGACATCATTTGTGATCAAAATAAGCCAGCAGCTGTTTACGAATGTGCTAAAATCCCCTTCGCGAGCAGAAGTGACGGTGATTTTGTTTCGGGGCGGTGATAGTGTGGATTAATTAGGCATCATTTGCACATTATTAGAGTAACGTAGGTCTTCAACAATGAATATTATATACAATGACGCCTGGTTAACATACGCACAACGGTATCTAACTCTAACTTACCTGCCTCACACTCACGCTCGTGAGTGAAAATCGCCATATCTTGATAGCCTGAATGGCTGTGATCTGAATTTTGTGTGTTGGTGAAAGTTTTATTAAATTTGGTCGGAAATTTCTGTGATAGTTAACTGTATTGATTTGATTTGTTGAAAAATGTAGTGTTGTCGGAGTGTTATATTTCTTCTTGTGTTTTGTTTTCATTTGACCGAACGTCAGTCGCACGCTAAGTTCCAAGTAAGAGTCGAGTCCAGACAACAAAGAAAATAAAAGGCAACATGGGATTTTTTCACCAGCTACGTCTCCTTCTATGGAAGAATTTTACCTTAAAAAAGAGGAGTCCGGTGAGTAGACAGATAGAAACCAAGGGAGTAGTTTTGATTTTGAGTTATTTTTCTTTCACTCGACGTCGAAGTCGAAGAAACCGAACTTGAAATGAATAAATAAGTATAAGGCTAAGACAAGAATTACCCTAGGCCAAGGTGTCAACAATCAAGTCAATTTAAATCTAATCCACAATCCTTTAAGAAAAGTTAGAAGAGTTTTGTTCTGTTCAGACTGACTTTGTTACTTCCTCTTTCAAATGTCTATTTGTGGGCAAGACCATAAAACTATCGAAATTATTAGGTATTGCTCTAACTCTAACTCTAGCAGAGTGACCATTAACCTCTATCTTTAAAAACTTGAGCGTTTATTTAGAGCAATATCAATATCCAATAATGAAGTGGCATTTCGGATTCGAGTCTGAATAGTCTCCCGTGACTATTCGGACTCACACTCCAATGTGCGTGCGCATAGACGAAGGGGAGAACGACACAAAGTGGACGGTAGGCAGAGGGTGGAACTGAAGAAAAAGAAAATAAATTCAGAAGACATTCTGTTTTGGCCATATCGCACTGACTCGTCCAATACTCCTACTCACACTATCAGAATATGTCATTGTCAAATTATTTATTTTTGTCCTGATTTTATTTGGACATCGTGTTATGTTGTTAGAAAAGCTTTTTCATTTATATCATAGTTACTTTGACTGACTTTTGTTACTTTTGAAGAGTTTGGACTCTTTTCTTTTTCATTTATATCTGGACTTCCAATTGATCCATGATTTTGTCTTTCTCGTCAAATAAAGCGGATCTCGACTACCTGTTGATAGTTACTACAATCGTAATTTTGATTTGCATTAATTATCAATAATTAACATTTTTTTTAAAGCAAGAAAAACAAACAAAATTTATAGTGCCACAGGAAGTCTGAATAGCCGCAACCATCCAATAAACATGCTCAAACTCAAAGGGCCCCCCCCCCCCTTGACTAACAGCAACATGTAACATATAGAACGAGACATGATGCCTGTTAGGCGAAATTATTACAAATTTTTTTCCGATAGAGACAATGCTGTCAACGGCCAGGTACCCATTTTACACCTGAGTACGAGGAGAGAATGTGAGTAAAGAGCCTTTTCCAAAAACTCAACTATGCGAGGCCCGAAGCCAAGACCTTCCAATCCGAAAGCGAGTGTCATATCGCTAGACCACATAGCCACACAAGACGTAACACTAGAACTAGATATGACTCCAGCGTGTTGGTCTTCACAAAAATAGTCTTACTAAAGTAATAAAAAGGAAAACAGCTTTATATCTTTTTTTTTTTCTGCTAATGTGCACTTTATATTTAAGATAAAATAAAGGCTGTCGTCATTGCCAGACATGTCTGCCAATAAAGAAAACTGATTATTCACAGACACTGTCTGGCAATAACGAAAAGGCCAGGATTTTTATTATTGCATTGATAGTTACCATATTCACTCAAACCATTATCGTCATTTTCATTTGCACCAATTGTATTCACTATGTTTCAATAACTTAAAATAAATCGAAGTGACTCGATATCACACTAATACTAATAGAGCGCTGCCTAACATAACACTAGATACTGCTCCATTATTTTGATAAAAATAGTCACTTAATTAAAAGGAAAACATCTGTATGTCTTTTTTATTTTTTCTTCTTCTAATATCAACTGACATTCAAAATAATGGCTGAAATTCCACATACAGGCGCCACTTCAATGACAGATTCAATATGTGGATCTGTGGCATAGCGGTTAAGCTGTTTGACTCTGAACTGGAAGGTCCTGGGTTCAAATCTCTAATGGGACTAACGTTATATTTATATAATATTCTTCTTCTTCTTCTTCTACTCCTTCTTCTTCTTATTATTATTATTGTTATTTTTATAACAGGAAACTTACGAAAATTGGTGCAATAATAATAGTAATAATAAATCTTTATTGTCCTCAAAAAAGTGGCAATTTGTCATTTGGTTACACATTTATAACAATACGATATTGACATAGACACACTCACACAGATGCACACTAGTAACATCGTAGTCATCGAAAAAAACAAACCCAAAAAAACCCCAAAAAAACGGCATCAACAATAGCGTCGTCGTCATCATCATCATCATCATCATCATCATCATCATCATCATCATCATCACAACAACCTTCCTAATATTTTAGTTACAATCATTCACTTTCACCATTCCCCTATTTGATATTTGAGGAAATTTGATGTGCAAATCTCATTATCTCATTTTATGTAACTTTACTATAACAAAATTGCATGTTATGTATATAATATGAAGATATTACTATTTCTGACATAGGCGTGAAAGAACAGAGAGAGATAGAGATAGGTAGATAGATAGAGAGAGAGAGAGTGAGGGAGTGAGGAGGACCACAGGCTTTCCCTCTCATAGCTTGTTACAGGAATAATAATAATATAATATGGAGTATGATGAAGATGGTGAATGGTGTTATAGGGGAATGGTGGAAGTGAAGGATTGTAAAGAAAAATTAGGAAGGTTGTGATGATGATGACGATGATGATGTTGTTGTTGATGTCGTTTTTTTTTTGTTTTTTTTTTTTTGTTTTTTTGTTTTTTTGGGTGTGTTTTTTTTTTTTTTTTTACGATAACTACTATGTTACTAGTGTGCATCTTGTGTGAGTGTGTCTATGTCAATATCGTATTGTTATAAATGTGTAACCAAATGACAAATTGCCACTTTTTTGAGGACAATAAAGATATATTATTATTATTATTATTATTATTATTATTATTATTATTATTATTATTATTATTATTATTATTATTATTATTATTATTATTATTATAACACCATCACCATCTTCATCAAACTCCATATTATATTATTACCTGTAACAAGCTATGAGAAGGAAAGCCTGTGGTCCTCCTCAATCTCTCTCTCTCTCTCTCTCTCTCTCTCTCTCTCTCTCTCTCTCTCTCTCTCTCTCTCTCTCTCTCTCTCTCTCTCTTTCCCTCTCTCTATTTATCTATCTATTTATCTATCTATCTATCTCTATCCATTCTTGTTGAATTTTGTGGATAATAACTTTGGCTATTTGGACACGCTTAGAATAACAGGGAAGACTCGATCAAGTTTGGTTTATGATAAAGCAATCACATGTTTATCGTGTTGATTTGTCAAATTGTCGTCTGCCTATCATATCTATTTTTAGATATATCAGATTTATAGAATACCCTGTCTCAGTAGTCGGGGGGATATGACCAAATGAAATGTGTTGTCAGTTTTCACAGCATTTTCATGTACATTGTCATTTTTCTGCTGTTTAAAATTTGACCCGAGAAGAAAACAAAAAATAAGGGGTGGCGGGGGGGGGGGGGGGGGGGGGTGATATACAATCATACACAAAGACAATAAGAAGATTTTACGTTCTTCAACTTTGGGCATTTAGTGTTTACTTTTACACTCTGTGAAATGTTGGATGTTTTACAACCACATTCCCTTTGGCTAAACTGATGCATCTTACTGAAATTCCTATATTAAATCTGAATTTCTCTCCACTTTCTAGTGGTGTATGAATTATGTCAATGTGACTAACACTCACAGTTGTAAAGTTGTGGGCTGATAATCACTGGCCAGTTTCAATTGAGGTTCAATATAGAAGGCAACTTAGTTGGCATTGGGGACTTTGGGTAACCAACATGTCACGTGTGAGGTTCTAGGCATTGGGGACTTTGGGTAACCAACATGTCATGTTTGAGATTCTAGGCATTGGGGACTTTGGGTAACCACCATGTCACGTGTGAGGTTCTAGGCATTGGGGACTTTGGGTAACCAACATGTCATGTTTGAGGTTCTAGGCATTGGGGACTTTGGGTAACCAACATGTCATGTGTGAGGTTCTAGGCATTGGGGACTTTGGGTAACCAACATGTCATGTTTGAGGTTTTAGGCATTGGGGACTTTGGGTAACCAACATGTCACGTTTGAGGTTCTAGGCATTGGGGACTTTGGGTAACCAACATGTCACGTGTGAGGTTCTAGGCATTGGGGACTTTGGGTAACCAACATGTCACGTGTGAGGTTCTAGGCATTGGGGACTTTGGGTAACCACCATGTCATGTTTGAGGTTCTAGGCATTGGGGACTTTGGGTAACCAACATGTCACGTGTGAGATTCTAGGCATTGGGGACTTTGGGTAACCAACATGTCACGTTTGAGGTTTTAGGCATTGGGGACTTTGGGTAACCACCATGTCATGTTTGAGGTTCTAGGCATTGGGGACTTTGGGTAACCACCATGTCATGTTTGAGGTTCTAGGCATTGGGGACTTTGGGTAACCAACATGTCATGTTTGAGGTTCTAGGCATTGGGGACTTTGGGTAACCAACATGTCAGGTGTGAGGTTCTAGGCATTGGGGACTTTGGGTAACCACCATGTCATGTTTGAGGTTCTAGGCATTGGGGACTTTGGGTAACCACCATGTCATGTTTGAGGTTCTAGGCATTGGGGACTTTGGGTAACCAACATGTCAGGTGTGAGGTTCTAGGCATTGGGGACTTTGGCGCACCATTAGGTCATAATGGCTGATGATGATGGTGACAATAACAAGGATGGTGACTAATATTTGATAAGATGTATCAGCTGTCGTTAGTTGCTGACTAAGTGTCAGTGATTATCCATGTCAAGTAGAGAATAAACAAGTAGATAGATAGAGGCCAGGTGACACTCGAGTTGTTTTGATTGTTCATGTGCATGTCGGAATGGTATTTATGATTAGGTCATATGTATGTCTATATCCTTCATAGTAGTTAGTAATGGGGGCAAAAATAAACAGAAACCAGGGTTCGTGCACTTTCTTGGAATTTTGTTAAAGTGATACGAATACAGACCTGACAAATCGTACGAATTTTAGACAAATTTCATGGCCAATTACTAAAATACGAAATTTTAATTCTCAGTAATGCATAAAATGATGATGATAATGATAATAATAATAATGATAATAATAGTAATAGTAATAATAATAAGAAGAAGAACTACTACTACTGCTATAATAATAATAATAATGATGATAATAATATTGATAATAACCACAATAATAATAATAGTTCTAATAATAATAATGATACTAATGATTATAATAAATAACAATAATAAAGCATTTCTACGGCACATAATGAGGACGATGTAAAGTTGAAGTGCTGATTAATGTCAAATTGTGCTTGTTCGTACACGATTTCATAATTACTCATTTCCGTGGCACATTACTGAAAATTGACATAAAAATGACTAAATTTGAAGTTTTCAATTTGGCAGGTTTGTACGAATCTACCAGAAGCTGTGGACTGTAAAAAGTAAAAAACAAAAATGAATATAACATCTTCAAACTACCAAACGTTTCGGGATCAAATCCTTCTTCAGCCAACAACAAAAGACAGTGAAACATAAATAGATTACTAGAAAACTATATCGACGATAGAGAACTATTCAGTTCGTCCACACAAATATGACCTAAATCAATCAAGCGCTGCATGAAGCAGACACGTGATCAGTAATTCCGAGACGTTTGAGGAGAAGACTGTGATCGATCGTGTCAAAAGAAGAAGATAGGTCAAGCAAATTTGCTAAAGAACACGAACCATTGTCTATAGATAGTATGCGCTTGGCAAAGAAGCTCATAACATTGCCATCCGGAGGTATAACGGACCAACACACAAAACTGTGTGTATCCATGAACGTTTATAGTCGGGTTAATACAGTTCAGTGAGCATTACTCATAAACGTGGGGGCAAAAAACAATAACAAAGACCTGAGTCACTTCAACTTCATTCTAGTATGCGCTTGGCAAAGAAGCTCATAACATTGCCATCCGGAGGTATAACGGACCAACACACAAAACTGTGTGTATCCATGAACGTTTATAGTCGGGTTAATACAGTTCAGTGAGCATTACTCATAAACGTGGGGGCAAAAAACAATAACAAAGACCCAAGTGACGTCATCTTCGAACTATCTATAAGAGAGAGAGAGAGAGAGAGAGAGAGAGAGAGAGAGAGAGAGAGAGAGAGAGAGAGAGAGAGAGAGAGAGAGAGAATAGTCTTCACCAGTCGCATGGTAACTTAGTAACACTGGCTCTAAACTATCGGAACAATGGCGGACGCCCGTATGAAATATTTCTCCGGCGAGCATAAAAGCGTATCCAGAGGAGAAAAAAAAACCCCTTAAATTTGATAATGTTTTGACTTTTACACATTCTGATCTCAAGGCATATGAAAAGTTCTAGCCAGCATGAAGAATAAAAAGTAATGATTTTCTTTGTTTAGAACCAAGATGGCCGCCGTTGCCAGGCGGCGTGACATCAGACTACTGAATCGTATTAATAATGCTAACAAGTGCGGTTTCCGTCGAAATATGTTGTTTGGCAACATAATCTGAGTCTGAGACGTCTTCAGATTGTCCAAACAGCGCTGCCAGACTAGTATTCATGAAGCGTAGGTGCGATTCTGCCAGACCTCTGCTTCATGACCTGCATTGGCTGCCTGTTGAGAAAAGGATTAAATTCAAAGCTTGTGTTTTTGTGTACCTTTGTCTTGAGAGTCCTGGCCCTTTCTACCTTTTAGAACGAATTGAACGATATTCAAAAACGCCGCCCCTTACGTTTGCCAGTGTTTCCACCAAACTAGTCGTCCCCCAAATATGCAACATTGCTGGTTTCCTGAGAAGAAACTTATACAACAGCAGGAGGAGAATACAATTTAAATGCTACAAAACTTCAACCTTTGTTAGACCTACACTAGAATGTAGTAGCTCTGTCCTGGGCCCTCACCACAAATGTGACCCTTCGCCTCAAAACGGTATTAAGTCGGGTTGGTTAAGATATTGAAAATTGAATTTATAGCCAGAAATATCAGACTTGTGTTGAGTTTGTATATTTTATTGAGGAGAATGGATACCATGTTATAGGGTGCTAATGTCAAAAATTTAAATTTTTGACCAGTTTAACGTTTAATTCGGCTTCTAGGCATATGGTTCGTTCCTACATAATACCGTTTTGAGATGATAGGTCACAAATCAGAAATACAAGAAATGGAACGAATACAAAATAGAGCCGTGAAATTTATAAATCAAAACCACAAAGATACAAAATATGAAACTGATTTAAATCTCGAACCACTACGTACAACAGAGACGAAAGCGTGACAAAAGTAACAATGGTTTGCAAAGGCTAAAACTAAACGACCAAGTGAAACGACCCCTCAGTGATATTCAACAAAACAAGAGGAAGTCATCCAAGTTTCTGGTTCCCCACTCAAGAGTGGTCCACTTGTACTCGTTATACCATCGACATTGAACGAAAAAATACTGTGGTCTGTGGAATCTTCAAAATTTGAAGGAAGAAGAAGAAAAAATCGTCATAAAAGAAGACGGAGATGACGAAAAAAACAAAGTAATTGTGAGTTGTAATCAGTAATTCAACCTCCTTGCTACAACTCACTTTTTACTTTTGTTTGATGATAATCGTCTTCTTTTGTGACGTCATGTTTAGGTCAGTGTCAGGCTTCTAATTTACGACGCCCACGACACTACGCTTGTATAAGACGGTGGTGGTAAAATGACTTCATGTCTGGGAGGCATGTCTGTTTTCACCACAACGGAACGGTCTGCCGTATAGATTGAACGAAGATGACATCACTCAAGCCTTTGTTATTATATTTTGCCATACGCGTTTGTGAGTGATTCTCACTAAACTGTATTATCCAGACTATAAACGTTTAAGGTTACACACAGTTTTGTTACACTTCCGGATGGCAATGTTATGAGCTTCTAAGCCAAGCACATACTATCTATTATCAAAAACAAAAAACGCATTAAACGTTTGGCGAGAAAACTCGACCTTGAAATGTCGTCCATCAATGGGAGCGATCTCTATATTCAGGTTTTCGTCCAACCAAGTCATCAATCACATGATTTGTTGCTGTATAACCATTGGTTATTTCTTTTAAAATGGAAACACGCTGCTTTGTTTATGAAAGTTGTAAACATACACATGTGTCAAACTGAACAAAATGAAGAATCGTGATTTTAGATATTTCGAAAGCTGTGAGCACTTTTCACTATGTGGGTCACTTTGAGCACATTTTGCAAAGTGACCAATGACCTCGAGCACATGGAAAGTTAATATAGATAGTATGCGCTTGGCTAAGAAGCTCATAACATTGCCATCCGGAAGTATAACGGACCAACACACAAAACTGTGTGTATCCATGAACGTTTATAGCCAGGTTAATACAGTTCAGTGAGCATTACTCATAAACGCGGATGGCAAAAAACAATAACAAAGACCTGAGTGACGTCATCTTCGAACTATCTATAGATCATGCCCATTAAAATACCTTTTCTCGGCAAAAAAAAAAATCTCGAACCTTGGACTTCGCAAAGTGTGTGTGTGTGTGTGTGTGTTATTCTTGACACACCGATGGTTGAGTGTGATCCAACATTGTTTAAAAAGCCTCCCACTCGAAACAAACAGACCCAGGGCATCGCTCACACCATTTTAACCCAGTCGATTGCATGGCGTTGTTAGATGGCGCAATGCAATTCCTTTATCAGTGTGTCAAAACTATTGTAATGAATACTCACAATCTGTGTTGCTGATTGCTTCGGGTGACAGGCAAGATTGCTCTGATGTGATTGGGCTGCTTAAAATAAACCCTTTTTTATGGTTTATCCACCATTGGATGATTGAGGGGGGGGGGGGGGGGGACATTTCTATCCCCGGGTGATAAGGCTACAAATAGTAAATGCCTACGTAATGACATTCCCAACCCTCTCCTTTCTAAACCACACCCGTGACCTGTGTTACTGATTGCACTGGTCTCGACACACCAGCCACTTACACATCGAATAGGGATGGGTACACATCATCATTATCCAGTAACGATACACGTCTTCTCATTACTCCAATCTCAGGGTCAACTACGACACACGCCTTGCACCCATGGGACAGGCGGTGGCCTTTTTGTCTGGACTTAGTTTGAGGTAACCCCTTCCCACCCCCCCCCCCCCACCCGTCCATAGATTATGTCCTCATCTTTACCCTATCCTTTTTATTGCTTTGTCCCTCTCTCTTGGAATGAAGATTGTTAGTGTTTGCCCAGGTCCTGCCTGGAACCTTATCTGGAGTTCTAGCACTGCGCTGTCCACGTCTTGTTCTTTTCTTTGAGCAAGAAGACATTATGTCCCAATTCCTCAAGTTGTGGCATGCACAGTTATCTCTTGTCTTTTTTTTTCGAGTTCGGGCCAAAGGAGAATGTTCCCCTAGGAGATGGATTGCATTATGATTTATTTGGAGTCATGTCCAGTGTTTGGTTTGTCTGTATGTCTCCGATCACGTATCTTAACGTGGTTCGCGGAGTCAGATGTTCAATAGGAAAGTCTATATTAATTTGGAAAAGTATTGGAATCAAGTGTAGTCCCTGAAGTAATCCCGATGTTACCGCCCTGTATTCTATGAGGTCCTATCCCCAATCCCCATCAATAACTACTGTATTATTGATAGGCAATGTAATGTCAAACTCCTTGTCCTGGCATGCCCTCCTCCATCTGAAGCTTTTTTCAATAGATAGAATGAAGTTGACGTCACTCGGGTCTTTGTTATTGTTTTTTGCCATCCTTTTTTATGAGTAATTCTCACTTGACTGTATTAACCAAACTATAAAAGTTCATAGTTACCCAAAGTGTTGTGTGTTGGTCCGTTATACTTCTGGATGGCAATGTTGTGAGCTTCTTAGCCAAGCGCATACTATCTATATTCATGAATGATTTGCTTTATCAAAAGCTTAATAACACTCTAGAAATATCGAATCAACGTGACCTGATAATAATAATAATAATAATAATAATAATAATAATAATAATAATAATAATAATAATAATAGTAATAATAATAATAGTAATAATAATAATAGTAATAATAATAATATAAATAATAATAATAATAATAATAATAATAATAAATAATAATATAATAATAATAATAATCATAATCATAATCATAATCATAATCATAATCATAATAATCATAATAATAATCATAATCATAATAATAATCATAATCATAATCATAATCATAATCATAATCATAATAATAATCATAATCATAATCATAATAATAATCATAATCATAACCATCATCATGATCATGATGATATTGATATATAAATCGTCTATAACTCCCGCTTAATCAATAAATCCGCACTTTTACGCACCGCTCTATACTAAAATATGCACACTACAGATTAAAAAGATGAAAAGAACAAATGAGTAGGTACAGCCACAAACAGCGTGTTTGAAAAGGATAAAATGTCCACAGTGAGGTGACATCTGGGACAGCCAAGTCCTGGCAACGTATCCGTCATCGTGAATCACTGGCTGGAGGCCAGAGGCGTTTTCATCCATATCTTTCTGGGCAAAATGTCAAATACTTTCTTTTCTTTTTTTTTTTTTTTGATAGAATAGGGCAGCAAGGGTCGGGGCTTGAGGTCGAGTTCGAGTCCTGTTATAGACTTGGCAACGTTGACTCCTTGAAAACTGATCTTTTCTCATCGTATTTTACCGTACTCAGGTGTCAAAGAATAACCTGGCGGAAGATATAAAAAGTAAATGCGCCCTACGGGCTTCGTGTCTTGTCCTAAAATGTTAAATGTTATTGGTGCTTGGGATCTTTTGTAAAACGCTTTGAGCATTTGGTGGATTTTATTAAAACTGGGTGGAGTTCCTGGCCCACGCCTGCCTTCTGCTACCAACATCTCGTAGAAATACGAATTTTGTTTGGCCCGAATTGACAATGATATCAAGGTCTTTAATTCATTAAACGCCTGGACACCACAGTGTTGTTGCCAGAGATAAAGGCGTTTAAAGCATTGCTTTACTGTATTTAAACACGAATTGACCATTTTTATTGGTACTTGTCATATCTGCTGTGATATTTCCCCTGAAAACTACGAAGTTTTCCAATTCCAAGTAGGCAGGTCTGCTGACCTCCCACAGTGGGCAGGGAGGTACTTACTGTTTACTGTCTTCTTTAGTTCCTGACCTCCCACAGTGGGCAGGGTGGTACTTACTGTTTACTGTCTTCTATAGTTCCTGACCTCCCACAGTGGGTAGGGAGGTACTTACTGTGTCTTCTATAGTTCCTGACCTCCCACAGTGGGCAGGGAGGTACTTACTGTGTCTTCTATAGTTCCTGACCTCCCACAGTGGGCAGGGAGGTACTTACTGTGTTTCCATTCTCCCTATAGTTCCTGACCTCCCACATTGGGCAGGGAGGTACTTACTGTGTTTCCATTCTCCCTATAGTTCCTGACCTCCCACAGTGGGCATGGAGGTACTTACAGTGTCTTCTATAGTTCCTCACCGCCCACAGTGGGCAGGGAGGTACTTACTGTGTCTTCTATAGTTCCTGACCTCCCACAGTGGGCAGAGAGGTGTTTACTGTGTCTTCTATAGTTTCTGACCTCCCACAGTGGGCAGGGAGGTGTTTACTGTGTCTTCTATAGTTTCTGACCTCCCACAGTGGGCAGGGAGATACTTACTGTTTACTGTGTCTTCTATAGTTCCTGGCCTCCCACAGTGGGCAGGGTGGTACTTACTGTTTACTATGTCTTCTATAGTTCCTGACCTCCCACAGTGGGCAGGGAGGTGTTTACTGTGTATTCTATAGTTTCTGACCTCCCACAGTGGGCAGGGAGGTGTTTACTGTGTCTTCTATAGTTCCTGACCTCCCACAGTGGGCAGGGAGGTACTTACTGTGTTTTCCATTATCCCTATAGTTCCTGACCTCCCACTGTGTAAAAAGTCCCATGTAAATATTTGTCCAGAAAAGTCGTCCTTAAATGTCGATCGATTTATGTGACCGTCCTCTTGGCAAAAACTCTCAAACCTTCTTTAAGGAAGACCACGGAAGTGCCAGGTTTGATAGTTTGTCCTAGGTGAGATTAATCGATCGATATTTGAAGGACGAGTTTTCTGGCCAAATTTTTAAATACGTGTTTTTTTTCCCAGAGTGCGCCAGTGAACTGGTTGAAAAGCTCAATTAGCTTTTTGTGGTTTGTTTCTTGTTTGTTTTTTTGTTTGTTTTTTTTTTGTTTGTTTGCTGTTTTTTGTTTTTTGTTTAGTTTTTTTTTTTGTTTGTT
>NC_088368.1:744118-844118 GCF_034508935.2 Berghia stephanieae | reverse complement strand
CCATTTGGGGGGGGGGGGGTCTTCAAGTATAGTATACGTTTTGTAAATTATATCGATGTTTAAGTTGTTGTTTTTTTTTTTAATTTTTCAATTGTTGTGGTGGTTGTTGTTTTATGGAATGCAATATTTTGTAACCGTCGAGCTGAATCTTTTCCTCTTAATTTGGTCCCCGTGTCTGAATGGGACTTGTGGGTGATCTCACTCAAAGCACGTTGAAGACTGGCTCTTGGAATCTGATTCTGTTCATTGTTTAAACCAATCCCCCTTTTTCTTTGTTGTTCCTGATGCTTTCAATTGTGAATCTAAAGTTGTTGTTTTTTTTTGTTTGTTATTTTTTGTTTGGGGGAGGGAGGGGGGGGGGAGAGGCGGTCACTCGCCAATATTCTTTCTTTAATAAGCGCTGGAATTACCAGAGTCATGCGAGAACATTCGAAAAAGAAAAAGATTATGGTGATAATGCATGATATTATTTTTTAATTCCTGAGAACAAAATATAATAGATAGATAAATAAAAGCCAAACAATCCATGGTTGTCTTTTCCCCAGCTGGTGGTCATGTTTGAAATGTGTATTCCACTCGTGCTCTTTGTCATCTTGTTGTTGATTAGGGAGAAACTTCCAGCCACCAAGAAGCATGTCGGTGAGTAGAATGGTATTGTTGTAGTGGTAGTAGTAGTGGTGGTGATTGTTGTAGTGGTAGTAGTAGTGATGGTGGTGGTTGTAGTAGTGGTAGTTTTAGTAGTAGTAGTAGTAGTAGTAGTAGTAGTAGTAGTAGTAGTAGTAGTAGTAGTAGTAGTAGTAGTAGTTAGTAGTGTGGTAGTAGTAGTTGTAGTAGTGTAGTAGTAGTAGTAGTTAGTAGTGTGTAGTAGTAGTAGTAGTGTAAGTAGTAGTGTAGTATAGTAGTATGTAGTAGTAGTAGTTGGTAGTGTGGTGTGTAGTAGTGTGTAGTTAGTAGTGTAGTAGTAGTAGTAGTAGTAGTAGTAGTAGTAGTAGTAGTAGTGTGTAGTAGGTAGTGTGTAGTAGTGTAGTAGTAGTAGTAGTAGTAGTAGTAGTAGTAGTAGTGTGGTGTGGGTTGTAGTAGTAGTAGTAGTAGTAGTAGTAGTAGTAGTAGTAGTAGTAGTAGTAGTAGTAGTGTAGTGGTGTGGGTGTAGTAGTAGTAGTAGTAGTAGTAGTAGTAGTAGTAGTAGTAGTGTAGTAGTTAGTAGTATGTGGTGGTGAGTGTGAGTAGGTAGTAGTAGTATGTAGTAGTAGTAGTAGTAGTGTAGTAGTGTAGTGGTAGTAGTAGTAGTAGTAGTTAGTAGTATAGTAGTAGTAGTGTAGTAGTAGTAGTTAGTTATAGTAGTAGTAGTAGTAGTATTAGTAGTAGTAGTAGTAGTAGTAGTAGTGTAGTAGTGTAGTAGTAGTAGTGGTAGTAGTAGTAGTAGTAGTAGTAGTAGTAGTAGTAGTAGTGGTAGTGGTAGTAGTAGTAGTACAATTAGTGGTAGTGGTAGTGGTAGTAGTAGTAGTTGTAATATTCCATCCACATGCAATCCTTTCCTCCAGCCCGAAACCACGTCCAAGCCCTCCCCTCCACCGGCCTTCTATCCCTGGTCCAATTGTTTTGTGAAGGAGGACAGGTGGACCAGCATGGCTTTCTCAATTTCTCTTCAGACAAGTCAGTTTTTATCATTGTCATTATCATCTTCATCATCCTCATCATCATCATCATCATCGTCATCATCATCATCATCATTGTCATCATCATCATCATCATCATCATCATCATCATCATCATCATCATCATCATCATCATCATCATCATCATCATCAACTCCCTCATGCATTCTTTTCATACTGCCCCAACCCCAATCAGTGGTCTTGACATATGCTGCAGACGTGAATGGAACCAATGACGTCATACCACGTCATCCTGTATCTGTGTCACTCACAGGCTGTACTTTCCCACTCTGGAAAATCGTCTTTTTCAAATTTTGGCCATAAAACTTGTTCCACAAATATCGATGAATTTAAATGACCTTCATCTTGGCAAAAACTCTCAAACCTGGGACTTTATTGAAGACTTTGCTAAGTCCCAGGTTTGACAGATTGTGCCAAGATGCAGGTTATTTAATTCGACGAATATTTGAAGAACGAGTTTTCTCGCCAAATATTTTAATATGAGTTTTTCCAGAGTACGGCAAGGAAGTTTTGTGGCCAAATTTTGAAATAGGTGATAATTCCGAGTACGTCAGTGTATGGATTAACGTCAATCAGCTCTGACGGCAGATATACTGTCTCATGTGTTTACTACAGCTGTTACCATTTTTTATACCCCCCCCCCCCCATCTCTCTCTCTCCCTCTCTCTCTCTCTCTCTCTCTCTCTCTCTATCTATATATCTCTCTCTCTATCTCTCTCTCTCTCTCTCTCTCTCTCTCTCTCTCTCTCTCTCTCTCTCCCCTCCCCTTCATCACTCAACCCATCCCACTCCTCCTCTCTCTCTCTCCCTCCCCTTCTTTCTATCTGTTCCTCCTCCTCTCATTGTGTATCATCATGTTCATAGCTGACTGTGTCGATTGTTTGTCTTAGTTTTACAGCCTTTCCTGTAGGTGATTTGAAGCCAGGCTTATACTTACCCAAAGATGGACAGGACGATATAAAAGGCAGCCAAAAAACCACAAATATATTGTGTGTTGTGTCGCCAGATTGGCTTGAATCTTTTGTCTGGTTTAGTTTTTGTTTTGTTGTTTTTTTAGAAATTCACGTAAGAAGCTTATGCAGGCAACATTGTGAAGCCATTTTTATTGACCGATATTTGAGTTAGATACGTAGAAAACAGCCTTGTGGTGTGTGATAATGATCTGCTGTTCCCTCTGGCCTGTAGAAGAGGTTATTATTATCATCATCATCATCATCATCATCATCATCATCATCATCATCATCATCATCATCATCATCATCATCATCATCATCATCATCATCATCATTCATCATATTATTATTATTATTATTATTATTATTATTATTATTATTATTATTATTATTATTATTATTATTATCATTATTATTATTATTATTATTATTATATTGTATTATATATTATATATATATATATATATATATATATATATATATATATATATATATATATATATATATATATATTATATTGTTATCTTACACCAGTGCCTGCTCTTTCATATTTTATATCGACTTTCTGATCATTACAAATATAAGAAACATTTTAAAAAAATGATTAAGTAACTAAAAGACAAAAATAGCATTTTCAAGACACCAAAGATTGATATGGTTCCCACTGTTAACACACAATCAATCAAAATACTCTTCTTCAAGTAATATATGATATAGTTCCCACTGTTAACACACAATCAAAATACTCTTCTTCAAGTAATATATGATATAGTTCCCACTGTTATCACACAATCAAAATACTCTTCTTCAAGTAATATATGATATGGTTCCCACTGTTAACACACAATCAATCAAAATACTCTTCTTCAAGTAATATATGATATAGTTCCCACTGTTATCACACAATCAAAATACTCTTCTTCAAGTAATATATGATATGGTTCCCACTGTTAACACACAATCAATCAAAATACTCTTCTTCAAGTAATATCATATATGATATGGTTCCCACTGTTATCACACAATCAAAATACTCTTCTTCAAGTAATATATGATATGGTTTCCACCTCAGGCACCTCATATTCCTCACATTATTTCCTTGCACTAAACAGTTAGAGGTTGTCGGGTCTGCGTATCCATTTAATTGAAATTTCATCAATCTGCGGCCATGTGGTCTTGTGGTATGACACTCGCTTTAGGATCAGAAGTTCCTGGGTTCGAGCTACGCTCTGCGCATAGTTGAGTCCTTGGAAAAGGCTCTTTACTCACAATCTCTCATACTTTTGATGTATGAAATTTGATAAAAACCCTTGCTCACCTAACGGTCTGTGGTATGACACTCACCTCCAAACTGGAGGATCAGGGGTTCGAGTCTCGCTTTGAGCGACGCATAGATAAATCTTTTAAAAAGACTCTTTAACTCATTTACTCTCATTGTACTCATGTGTAAAATGAGTACCTGGCCATTGTCTCTGAGAGAAAAAAAATTGTAATTTTTCCTCACAGGGGTCATACCTCATCCTCCATGTTTAGTGTTGCTGTTGGCTTGGGACCCTTGTAACCTGCTTGGAGCACGTTTAGTGGATAATAAATGCTCAAGTTTTGTTGTTTTTTTCAGCCAACTGGAGAGACTTCTAGAACAGCTTCAGACGGTAGCAGAGGACCACGATTTCTTCCAGCCAGGCATGTCCCCACAGGAAATGGATGATCTTCCGGAAATGTATCAGGCTGTCATTGATGACCCTGCCTTCATGATTAACTCTCTCAGGAATGCTTCAGGTACAGCCCATTCGGCATGCTTAACCCTCTCAGGAATGCTTCAATTCCAGTATTGGTGTTTGATATTTGGTCATCAAATATTGTATGTCTTTGGACTTCAATAATCCTCCTTCAGTGGGCCAGGATGAGTTGTTACTTGTAGCATATCCCTGTGTTACTACTTATGAATTAGTTGTCAGTTGTGACATATCCCTGTGTTACTACTTATGAATTAGTTGTCATTTGTAACATATCTCTGTGTTACTACTTATGAATTAGTTGTCAGTTGTGACATATCCCTGTGTTACTACTTATGAATTAGTTGTCAGTTGTGACATATCCCTGTGTTACTACTTATGAATTAGTTGTCAGTTGTGACATATCCCTGTGTTACTACTTATGAATTAGTTGTCAGTTGTGACATATCCCTGTGTTACAACGTATGAATTAGTTGATACTTGTAAATTATCCATGTCGTACTACTGACAAATTAGATGTCTCTTGAGACATATCTCTGTGTTACTACGACTTATGAATTAGTTGTCATTTGTAACATATCTCTGTTACAACTTATGAATTAGTTGTTACTTTTAAAGTATCCATGTGTTACTACTTATGAATTAGATGTCACTTGAGACATATCTCTGTGTTGTGACATATCTCTGTGTTACAATTTATGAATTAGTTGTCAGTTGTGACATATCCCTGTGTTACTACTTATGAATTAGTTGTCAGTTGTGACATATCCCTGTGTTACTACTTATAAATTAGTTGTCAGTTGTGACATATCCCTGTGTTACTACTTATGAATTAGTTGTCAGTTGTGACATATCTCTGTGTTACTAGTTATGAATTAGTTGTCAGTTGTGACATATCTCTGTGTTACTAGTTATGAATTAGTTGTCAGTTGTGACATATCTCTGTGTTACTAGTTATGAATTAGTTGTCAGTTGTGACATATCTCTGTGTTACTAGTTATGAATTAGTTGTCAGTTGTGACATATCTCTGTGTTACTAGTTATGAATTAGTTGTCAGTTGTGACATATCTCTGTGTTACTAGTTATGAATTAGTTGTCAGTTGTGACATATCTCTGTGTTACTAGTTATGAATTAGTTGTCAGTTGTGACATATCTCTGTGTTACTAGTTATGAATTAGTTGTCAGTTGTGACATATCTCTGTGTTACTAGTTATGAATTAGTTGTCAGTTGTGACGTATCTCTTTCTGGGTAGGGTTCCCGACCTCCCATTGTGGGCAGGGAGGTAATTGCTGTGTCTTCCACCCCCCCCCCTTATAGCTGTTTTCCAACATGCTTTCTGTCTTTGTCTTGGAATGAGATTACTTGGTTTTGTCCTGGCCCTGGCCGGATACCCTAGCTGGGAGGGAAACAGTCAAATGTGTAGTTAGTTTTGGGAGAAGATATTTTTTTCCTTGTAAATCATCTCTCTGTTATGCACTGTATTATGTTTTGTTTACATATTATTTATAACTTGTAAACATTTGAGTGTATCATTCTTAGTGGAGTCTTTTGCTCGTGTCTGGATGAGACTTTTAGGTCTGGGTGGGGATCCTGACCTCCCATAGCGGGCAGGGGGGTACATACTGTGTCATCTATCCCCTTATATCTGTTTTCCAACATGCTTTCTGTCTTTGTCTTGGAATGAGATTACTTGGTTTTGTCCTGGCCCTGGCCCGAGTCCTGGCTGAGAGGGAAACAGTCAAATGCATAGTTATTGTTTTGGGAGATGATATTTTTTCCTTGTAAATCATCTCTCTGTTATGTATTATTATATTTGTGTTATTGTGAATGTATAATGTAAGCATTTGAGTGTATTCCTCTTTGTTGGATTTTGTGCTTGTGTCCGGATGAGACTTATAGGCGATCTCAAGCTAAGTACATTGATGGTATGCTCTTGGAATCTACATCTGATCCCTATTTGTTCTCAGTTCCCCTTTGTCTTACTCTCTCTTGGCTGATTTAATTGTAATTCTAGAACTTTCGACTATCCCATTTTCTTCCTTTTTACTGGCGCTAATATAACCTAAATGTGTTGCAAGCGCCGTAAAACCCTTAAAAACATAAAAAACAGACTTTTAGGTGATCTCAAACTAAGTACTTTGATAGTTTGCTTTTGGAACTTACATCCGTTTCCTATTTGAACAAATTCCCCTTTGTCTTACCTTTTCTTGTGTGCTTGAATTGTAATTCTAGAAATGTTAACTATCTCATTTTCTTCCTTTTTACTGGCGCTGATATGACCATAATGTGTTCCAAGCGCCATAAAACCCTTAAAAACAAAAACAAAGAAAGAAACATATCTCTTTGTAACTACTGAGTGGTCATTTATAACATATCCACGTGTTACTACTTAGAAAATGAGTTGTCACTTGTTGGTATGTTCTGGCATTTGGACTGTCAGCAACCCTAACCCTCCCCGCCCCTATCTTATCCTCACCACAGACATCCGATTTGGGGCCATCCTACAAGACACAGAAAAGTTCCGACATTTCCTGATCCACAACCTGTCCATACCCAAAGATGAAGCTGATTTCTTGCTGGATTCCAACATACACGTCAAGGAGGTAGGCCTTATGCTGGTTTTCTTTTTCTTCTTTTCATTCGTCTTCTTTGGGTAGAGAAGAAGCTTGATGAATAAGACCCATCAAATCCTACAACTACAACTATCTCTTTCAACTCCTGCCTACAACAATCTCTTTCAACTCCTACCTACAACAATCTCTTTTCTTTCAACTCCTACCTACAACAATCTCTTTCCTTTCAACTCCTACATACAGCAATCTCTTTTCTTTCAACTCCTACCTACAACAATCTCTTTCCTTTCAACTCCTACCTACAACAATCTCTTTTCTTTCAACTCCTACCTACAACAATCTCTTTCCTTTCAACTCCTACCTACATCTCTTTCCTTTCAACTCCTACCTACAACAATCTCTTTCCTTTCAATTCCTACCTACAACAATCTCTTACTCATTCAACTCCTACATACAGCAATCTCTTTCTCGTTCAACTCAACTCTTACCTACAACAATCTCTTTCTCGTTCAACTCTTACCGACAACAATCTCTTTCAAATCCTACCTATACCAATCTCTTTCATGTACTATGTCATCGTTTCTTTCATTTTACACTTTTGGCAAATCAAGCATTTTCTATGTGAACAGTTTTATAGACTTTATTTTATTATTTACCATTGGATGTGAATTGACTTGAAAGCGATACATTTCGATTCAATACTGGGTGTATCATTTTGAAGCAAGCGTATCGTGGACACAGTCATCACAATGACACTGTTTGACATGTTTTTGTTTCCAAACCTTCCTCAGATTTATCACTATATATTTGGTGGGACCCTGGGCCTGGCAGCACAGACCATTCATCCCTCCATCTTACAAAGACTCCGGCGTGACGCCGATCTTCATCAAACTGTTGGGTCTGACCCGGACAGGGAAAATGACAATACAGTCCACTTGACATCATCATCATCATCATCATCATCATCATCATCATCATCATTGTTATCATCGTCATCTCCATTGATATCATCCATATCATCATCCATTCTGAATGCTGCTATGGAGAAAGCTGTACCCTCCATGTTTGAAGAAATCATTTCTAGACAACTGGCCTCCAACACTGCGACCCTTGAACTCTACCACTCCTTCTTGGACTCTTTGGCTAAACAGATGGGTGCTGAGAAGCGGGACAAACTCATCGCAGATTTGGTGATGAAAGTCATGTCCCAACCCACTGACCTAAACAAGGTCAAGGTCATGACGTTATTGAAGGCATGGATGAAAGAAGAAGAGTCTTTGAGTCCAAAAGACGAATTGGAGATAGTGGAAGCCATCCTGAAGGCAATTGAAGAGTACAAGAAATCCATTATTATTCAACCACAGTGGATTGTTAAAGTCATCAAGGTAAACACACATACGTGTTATTTATACACTTGGAATCCGTATTTATTATTTATACACTTGGAATCCGTATTTATTATTTATACACTTGGAATCCGTATTTATTATTTATACACGTGGAATCCGTATTTGTTATTTATACACGTGGAATTTGTATTTGTTATATATACACGTGGAATCCGTATTTATTATTTATACACGTGGAATCCGTATTTATTATTTATACATTTGGAATCCGTATTTATTATTTATACACGTGGAATCCGTATTTATTATTTATACACTTGGAATCCGTATTTATTATTTATACACTTGGAATCCGTATTTATTATTTATACACTTGGAATCCGTATTTATTATTTATACACTTGGAATCCATATTTATTATTTATACACTTGGAATCCGTGTTTATTATTTATACACGTGGAATCCGTATTTATTATTTATACACTTGGAATCCATATTTATTATTTATACACTTGGAATCCGTGTTTATTATTTATACACTTGGAATCCGTATTTATTATTTATACACTTGGAATCCATATTTATTATTTATACACGTGGAATCCGTATTTATTATTTATACACTTGGGATCCGTATTTATTATTTATACACGTGGAATCCGTATTTATTATTTATACACATGGAATCCATATTTATTATTTATACACGTGGAATCCGTATTTATTATTTATACACTTGGAATCCGTATTTATTATTTATACACTTGGAATCCGTATTTATTATTTATACACGTGGAATCCGTATTTATTATTTATACACTTAGAATCCGTATTTATTATTTATACACTTGGAATCCGTATTTATTATTTATACACGTGGAATCCGTATTTGTTATTTATACACGTGGAATTTGTATTTGTTATATATACACGTGGAATCCGTATTTATTATTTATACACGTGGAATCCGTATTTATTATTTATACATTTGGAATCCGTATTTATTATTTATACACGTGGAATCCGTATTTATTATTTATACACTTAGAATCCGTATTTATTATTTATACACGTGGAATCCGTATTTGTTATATATACACGTGGAATCCGTATTTATTATTTATACACGTGGAATCCGTATTTATTATTTATACACTTGGAATCCGTATTTATTATTTATACACGTGGAATCCGTATTTATTATTTATACACTTGGAATCCGTATTTATTATTTATACACTTGGAATCCATATTTGTTATTTATACACTTGGAATCCGTATTTGTTATTTATACACTTGGAATCCGTATTTATTATTTATACACTTGGAATCCGTATTTATTATTTATACACTTGGAATCCATATTTATTATTTATACACGTGGAATCCGTATTTATTATTTATACACTTGGAATCCGTATTTTATTATTATACACTTGGAATCCGTATTTATTATTTATACACTTGGAATCCGTATTTATTATTTATACACTTGGAATCCGTATTTATTATTTATACACGTGGAATCCGTATTTATTATTTATACACTTGGAATCCATATTTATTATTTATACACTTGGAATCCGTATTTATTATTTATACACGTGGAATCCGTATTTATTATTTATACACTTGGAATCCGTATTTATTATTTATACACTTGGTTATACACTTGGAATCCGTATTTATTATTTATACACTTGGAATCCGTATTTATTATTTATACACGTGGAATCCGTATTTATTATTTATACACTTGGAATCCGTATTTATTATTTATACACTTGGAATCCGTATTTATTATTTATACACTTGGAATCTGTATTTAGTATTTATACACTTGGAATCCGTGTTTATTATTTATACACGTGGAATCCGTATTTATTATTTATACACTTGGAATCCGTATTTATTATTTATACACGTGGAATCCGTATTTATTATTTATACACTTGGAATCCGTATTTATTATTTATACACTTGGAATCCGTATTTATTATTTATACACGTGGAATCCGTATTTATTATTTATACACTTGGAATCCATATTTATTATTTATACACTTGGAATCCGTATTTATTATTTATACACGTGGAATCCGTATTTATTATTTATACACTTGGAATCCGTATTTATTATTTATACACTTGGAATCCGTGTTTATTATTTATACACTTGGAATCCGTATTTATTATTTATACACTTGGAATCCGTATTTATTATTTATACACTTGGAATCCGTATTTATTATTTATACACTTGGAATCTGTATTTAGTATTTATACACTTGGAATCCGTTTTTATTATTTATACACGTGGAATCCGTATTTATTATTTATACACTTGGGATCCGTATTTATTATTTATACACTTGGAATCCGTGTTTATTATTTATACACGTGGAATCCGTATTTATTATTTATACACTTGGAATCCGTATTTATTATTTATACACTTGGAATCCGTCTTTATATTTATACACGTGGAATCCGTATTTATTATTTATACACTTGGAATCTGTTTTTATTATTTATACACTTGGAATCCGTATTTATTATTTATACACTTGAAATTGTTCACTAGTGTGCAGTTCGATTGTTCACTAATGTGCAGTCTGATTGTTCACTAGTGTGCAGTGTGATTGTTCAAAAGTGAGTGTGCAGTGCAATTGTTCACTAGTGTGCAGTGCGATTGTTCACTAGTGTGCAGTGCGATTGTTCACTAGTGTGCAGTGCGATTGTTCACTTGTTTGCAGTGCAATTGTTCACTGGTGTGCAGTGCAATTGTTCACTAGTTTGCCATGCAATTGTTCACTGGTGTGCAGTGCGATTGTTCACAAGTGTGCAGTGAATTGTTCACTGGTGTGCAATGCAATTGATCACTGGTGTGTTGTGCAATTGTTCACTAGTCACTGGTGTGCGATAATTCTGTAGCAGGCAGTCCAATTGTTCAGTAGCACGCCATCCAATTGTTCACCTGCCCATGTTTTCTATATTGCAGAATGTACTTTTGTCAGACCAGCTGTTGCGTGATCTGGCGTGTGACAATGACACATTTCTTGACGTCATCATCCCAATCCATCATGTCAACAGGTCTCTATTGGTAAGTCACTATCAGATACGTTTGTTCTGCTATAAGATCTTGGAATCTTCTCTAAGGTTTCATTTTCTTTACATGCCCAGATCTCACCACAGAAATGACGAGCCAAATATTTCTCAGCCGTTGATCTGGCTTTTAATTGATGTATTTTTATTTTCATTGTTTTTTTATTGTTAGCTGAAGGAGGGTTTTGAACCCGAATCATTCTGTGTTTGGTATTTTGTTCATTTTGTTGAAGCTGTTATAAACATGCAATCATATTTTTAAAATATATTTATGCATTTCTTTTCTTCGTTCTTCATGAAGTGTAAAATGCTGGTAAACATTTCATCTATTTGGTAATACATTCAGTTGTCCCTGTCTAAACCATCCTGACATAATGCCACTTTGACAGGGTAGCTCACATATTTACATTAAGTCATAAAGAAATGGACGTGAGTGGCCTTGACCTCTGACAAAATGCTCTTTTGACAGATTAGGTCCCATGTTGTTCTTAGCGATTCCTTGATATGCCATGGTATGCCAAGTTCAATGATACACCGTTGTACTGATTTATTTGGTGACTTGATGACAGATTCGTGATGCCTCACAATTTCAACTTTCTCACCAGTGCATTGTTTCATTGTGTGTTTCCCTACCCTTTGATTTGGAGTTGTGGTTTTCTAGTGACCCACACCTTTCAAAAGATGCAATCCATCTTTTGATTGTTGCAATACTTGTTAATTCATATTTATTGTCTCGCTGGTCAATCCTAAATATCTTTGAAACAGAGGTGGGTGAATTTTGAAGATTACGTTTTATTATGTTTTTACATCACACGCATGCTGTAAGGTTGTAAACTGTTCTGTCATCTTTAAATTTATTTACAAAGACGAACATCACTACAATGATTGACAGAAGGTGATCTCATTTTGTGTCCAATTTTGGTGTCAATCCGTGCTCAAACAAGGAAGTTAATCACATTTTTCTGGAACTACTTTTTTTTTTCTGGTCTTCTGGTATACACATCATTATGTCATAAAGAAGTGGACACGTGTGTCATTGACCTCTGACCTGTACACTGTTGGGTTTCCATCACCAGCTTGACCTCCAAGACAGGCTTTGTCATTTGAGTCCTTCCCAGATGTCTGAATTGTCCAAGGAGTTGATGGCAGATGTTTCGGATCAAACCCTTATCAAGCTGGTAGGTGTTGGATGGAGATGATGGTGGTGATTAATACGATGATAGAGATGGTGAAGATGACGATGGTGGTTATGATGATGATGATGTTGATGATTACGATGATAGAGATGGTGATGATGACGATGGTGGTGGTGATGATGATGAAGGAGGTAATGATGGAGATGATGATGATGAGGATGATGGAGATGGTGGTGATGAGGATGATGGAGATGATAATGACAATGATGGAGATGGTGGTGATGAGGATGATGGAGATGGTGGTGATGAGGATGATGGAGATGGTGGTGATGAGGATGATGGAGATGGTGATGATGAGGATGATGGAGATGGTGATGATGAGGATGAGAATGATGGAGATGAAGCCAATTGGTCTTTCCTGGGTTTTAATATGAATCAATCTGACAGAGTTGGTATCTGGAAATAAATAAAATAGAATTCTTGGTCTTCATCCCGAGGGGAAATTTCTCACCAGGGTCTATTCCAAGGGAAGACTGGCTTAGTCCATGCATCAGCCACAGTAGCGTAGGGCCACGGCAAGATGACTTGCTTAAGGCCACATAGTGGGGAGTTGAACTTGATTACTATCTGGGTAGGAAGCACAGACCAAACTGCTCTGCCACACTGCCTCCAGTGTTTGGCTCTAAGTGGTCCAGTGACAGGACATTGGTCTTTGACTTGTACAACGTATTGGGGAGTTGAACTTGATTACTATCTGGGTAGGAAGCACAGACCTAACTGCTCTGCCACACTGCCTCCCGTGTTTGGCTCTAAGTGGTCCAGTGACTGGACATTGGTCTTTGACGTGTACAACATTTTGTTCCTGGCCTTAGAAGTTTCATCCGTAAAATATCCCTGAAATTTGAAATTGAAGGTAGCCATTGTGTTAATCAAAGTCTCATCTGCCTTCTCTCCCCAGTTAAACATCAAGGTCATCAACGTGACAGCTACAGCTTTCAAGGTCACAGACTTCTTGTCCAAGGTACAATTCAGTTGTCATTATTGGTCAATGTATGAAATTCAACATTGCCAAAGAACTTTCATGTTGTGTACATTGTGAGAAGGACAATCCTTCAGGCTGGGGGGTGGAGGATAAAAAGTTGTAGTTTTAGATGTGTAGCTTTCCCCTATCATCTCCTTTTATTCCTGGCACTGGAATGACGTCATTGTTCTGCCAGTGCCATCAAACCACTATAGAATACACGTCTGCCTACCATTCGTTTCTTTTGGATTTCTTTCTGTTTTAACATTTTCCTCTGCTCACTGATTGATTGTCTTTGACTCTTCTAAATGAAGACAAAGTATAGATAGATCTAAATTCCTCAAACTTTTCTACAATCCCGATAGTTCAGTTGGTAGAGCACTCGCTTCACACGCAAAGAGACCAAGATCGATCCTGATCGCAGTCGAGATTTTTGTTTGGACCCAACAATAAATGGGTAGCTGGGTCTGATAGATCTGCTGGAAAGTACTTTGTGATTGACCAGCATTCTATCCAAAGGGTAGCAAGCAATTGCTATTTTCCATTTCATGCTATGGAAACGGGTTAAAACTCCAGCTCCATGGGTCCTAAGGCTCTAAAGGAGAAGTAATGTGATTGGAATGAATTCTAAGGCTCTAAGGGAGAAATAATGTGATTGGAATGAATTCAAGTCATTATTTGTTTTGGCTGTCTGACTCATAGCTTGTTTGTTAACAATGGGAATTCTGCTATAACACTTGTCAATTGTATTTATATCTCATATCTGTTTCCTGCCAAAGAAAAGGGTTGTGGCTGGTCTGTGTTGGTCACAAGGGGAGGGGAGGGGTCAGGTTTTCATATTACGCCACAAACAATTCGAACTGCTTCAAAATCCCACAGACAAGAACACAAAACTACAGAAATTCTCTCTTCATTAGAACTATCTCGGAGTGGAATGGGCTGGATGAACTGGTCATCATGGCACCACACCTAAACGATTTCAAGGCCCGACTGACAAGGGCCCGCGCCCAATGAGGACGCCGCTGAAATACAACCAGACCATTGGTTTCTTCAGCACCAACCATACAGATACAGATATTAGTTTAAATCTAAGAAAAAAAAAATAATGGCGTTTGTGCATGGTTCATGTATATCTATATATCCACTACCTGGGGGGATTTCACGACCTCCTGTATCTGTTTTGCAATGGCTTTCTGTCTTTGTCTTGGAATGAGATTGCTTAGTCTTGTCCTTACCCTGGCTGGAGTTCTTGGCTGGGAGGGAAACAGTTGAATGTATAGTTGTCGTTTTGGGAGATGTTTTTTTTCCTTGTGAATCATCTCTCTGTAATGTACTGTTATTTTTCATCTTGAACATATGATTTGTAAACATCTGAGTGTACTCCTCTTATTGGGATCTTGTGCTGGTGTCTGGGTGAGACTTTTAGGTGATCTTAAACTAAATACACTGATAGTGTGCTCTTGGAATCTACAGCTGTTCCCTATTTGAACCATTCCTCTTTGCCTTACTTTTTCCCCATCTACTTTTAATTGTACATCTAAAATCTTTTTACTATCCCATTTTCTTCCTTTTTACTGGCACTGATTTAACCTAAATGTGTTGCAAGCGCCGTAAAACCCTTAAAAACAAACAAATCCACTACAACCATCAACTCTGTGTCATCAATATGTATATCAATGAACATACAACAGTCATCAATATGTATATCAATGAACATACAACTGTCATCAATATGTATATCAATGAACATACAACAGTCATCAATATGTATATCAATGAACATACAACAGTCATCAATATGTATATCAATGAACATACAACAGTCATCAATATGTATATCAATGAACATACAACAGTCATCAATATGTATATCAATGAACATACAACAGTCATCAATATGTATATCAATGAACATACAACAGTCATCAATATGTATATCAATGAACATACAACAGTCATCAATATGTATATCAATGAACATACAACAGTCATCAATATGTATATCAATGAACATACAACAGTCATCAATATGTATATCAATGAACATACAACAGTCATCAATATGTATATCAATGAACATACAACAGTCATCAATATGTATATCAATGAACATACAACAGTCATCAATATGTATATCAATGAACATACAACAGTCATCAATATGTATATCAATGAACATACAACAGTCATCAATATGTATATCAATGAACATACAACAGTCATCAATATGTATATCAATGAACATACAACAGTCATCAATATGTATATCAATGAACATACAACAGTCATCAATTATGTATATCAATGACATAAACATCATCAATGTATTCAATGAAACTAAACAGTCATCAATATTATATCAATGAAATACAACAGTCATCAAAAGTATATCAATGAACATTACAACGTCATCATATGTATATCAATGAACATACAACAGTCATCAATATGTATATCAATGAACATACAACAGTCATCAATATGTATATCAATGAACATACAACAGTCATCAATATGTATATCAATGAACATACAACAGTCATCAATATGTATATCAATGAACATACAACAATCATCAACCCTTCATCTTTTCCAGGCAGAACGATTCATGAAGTTTCAGAGAGAACTGGAGGAAATTTATCAGCTGATTTCTTTGTTGCCGTTTGTGGAGAATATGACAGATATCAATATGACCACACCCCTTCCCTCTGGCTCCACCCCTTTGCCTGGCCATGGGGATACTGGACAGGTGTGTTACCATTCCAAATGTCAAGTTTTATTAGTGTTGTTGTTGTTGTTGTTGTCATTATTATTGTTGTCCTTCTTCTCCCTCTTCTCTAGCGTCTATTCCAAGGGAAGACTGGAATAGCCCAGGCATCAGCCGCAGTGCAGCACCACAAATTGAGCTAGGGCGAGGTGACTTATTCAAGGCCACACAGCGCAGCAGCGGGTGATCAAACTCAGTACCTTTCGGGTACGACAAAAAGACTGTACTGCTGGGCCACGCTTCCCCATTATCATTATTATTATATTATTAATTTTTTTATTATTATTATTTTATTATTATTATTATTATTATTATTATTATTATTATTTATTATTATTATTATTATTATTATTATTATTATTATTATCTATTATTATTATTATTATTATTATTATATTATTATTATTTATATATTATTATTATATTATTTATTATTATTATTATTTATTATTATTATTATTATTATTATTAATTATTTATTATTATTAAATTATTATTATATTATTATTATTATTATTATATTATTATTATTATTATTATTATTATTATTATCATTATATTATTATTTTAATTATTATTGATAGTATTCTCGTCGTTTTTGTGTGTGTTTGGGGAGGGGGAATTGTGAGTGAGTGAGATAGAAAGAGAGAGTATATGTCTTGATTTGGAGTGAGTGAGGTAGGAAGAGAGAGATAGAGCATGTGGGGGGGGGGGGGGGGCTATTGTGAGAAAGTGAGGTAGGAAGAGAGAGATAGAGAATGTGGGAGGGGAGTTTTGTGAGTGAGTGAGTGAGGTAGGAAGAGAGAGCATGTGGTGTCTTGATTGAAAGAGTTTTGATAATCAATGAACGTTCCTGTTTGATTCCCAAAGGAGACTGGAAGTGACAATGACGCTGTCAGGAAGAATGGCAGCTGGAAACGAATCTGGGACTTCCTGCACAAGGCGGTGTGTGGTAAGAAGCCTCCGTCCCAGACTACCCATAATCCCAATGGTGGGATGGGAAGTGATGGGCACAATGGTGAATCCAGTGACTTTGATGAAGGTAGGGAGATGACGTAATGATCGCTATTATGTTCTATCTGAAATCTTTCACAAAATCTGTCCGAGTGTTATTCCGTAATGGACTAGAAGGTTCTTGTTGTGTCTTTTATTCCCCTATATGTTTCCCGACATGCTTTCTGTCTTTGACTTGGAATGAGATTACTTAGTTTTGTCCTGACCCTGGCCAGAGTCCTTTGCTGGAGGGAAACAGTTGAATGTATAGTTGTAGTTTTGAGAGATGATATTTTTTTCCCTTGTAAATCATCTCTGTTATGTACTGAAATTTTTAACAATTGATTTGTAAACATTGGTGTGTTTTCCTCTTAGTGGGATCTTGAACTTGTGTCTGAGTGACATATTTAGGTGATCTCAAATGAAGTACATTGATAGTGTGCTCTTGGTATCTATATCTGTTCTCTATTTGAACCATTTTCCTTTGTCTTACTTTTTCCTCAAGTTCTTTTAATTGTACATCTAGAATGTTTTTACTTTCCAATTTTCTTCCTTTTTACTGGCGCTGATATGACCTAAATGTGTTGCAAGTGCCGTAAAACCCTTAAAAACAAAAAACAAAAACACCAAAATCTGTAAAAAAGTAGACATCTGTTAGATTCTTTCAGGCAAGATGGTCACCTTTGGGGATAATCCTTCAGAGCCATACAACAGCTTGTGTGGCCGGACTTTATCCTGGTTTATACAGAGTTAAACAGACAGTAGTAGCTGCTTGCTACCCTTTCGATAGAATGCTAGTACTTTCCACCATATTTACCAGACCCAGCTCCCCAATGACTGCTGGGTGGACAGGGGAGTCAGAAAGCATGTCCACTTCACCCAGGATGGATATTCGTCCTTTACGTGTGGATCGAGTGTCCTACAAACTGAGCAATTGGGGCCTGTACTGTTGGTGAGGAAGTCACTATGACATCCACGGATTATGATACGTAGAAGTCACTATGACATCCACGGATTATGATACGTAGAAGTCACTATGACATCCACGGATTATGGTACGTAGAAGTCACTATGACATCCACGGATTATGATACGTAGAAGTCACTATGACATCCACGGATTATGATACGTAGAAGTCACTATGACATCCACGGATTATGATACGTAGAAGTCACTATGACATCCACGGACTATGATACGTAGAAGTCACTATGACATCCACAGATTATGATACGTAGAAGTCACTATGACATCCACGGATTATGATACGTAGAAGTCACTATGACATCCACGGATTATGATACGTAGAAGTCACTATGACATCCCCGGATTATGATACGTAGAAGTCACTATGACATCCACGGATTATGATACGTAGAAGTCACTATGACATCCACGGATTATGATACGTAGAAGTCACTATGACATCCACGGATTATGATACGTAGAAGTCACTATGACATCCACGGATTATGATACATAGAAGTCACTATGACATCCACGGATTATGATACGTAGAAGTCACTATGACATCCACGGATTATGATACGTAGAAGTCACTATGACATCCACGGATTATGATACGTAGAAGTCACTATGACATCCACGGATTATGATACATAGAAGTCACTATGACATCCACGGATTATGATACGTAGAAGTCACTATGACATCCACGGATTATGATACGCAGAAGTCACTGTGACATCCACGGATTATGATACGTAGAAGTCACTATGACATCCACGGATTATGATACGTAGAAGTCACTATGACATCCACGGATTATGATACGTAGAAGTCACTATGACATCCACGGATTATGATACGCAGAAGTCACTGTGACATCCACGGATTATGATACGTAGAAGTCACTATGACATCCACGGATTATGATACGTAGAAGTCACTATGACATCCACGGATTATGATACGTAGAAGTCACTATGACATCCACAGACTATGATACGTAGAAGTCACTATGACATCCACAGACTATGATACGTAGAAGTCACTGTGACATCCACGGATTATGATACGTAGAAGTCACTATGACATCCACAGACTATGATACGTAGAAGTCACTATGACATCCACGGATTATGATACGTAGAAGTCACTATGACATCCACGGATTATGATACGCAGAAGTCACTGTGACATCCACGGATTATGATACGTAGAAGTCACTATGACATCCACAGACTATGATACGTAGAAGTCACTATGACATCCACAGACTATGATACGTAGAAGTCACTGTGACATCCACGGATTATGATACGTAGAAGTCACTATGACATCCACAGACTATGATACGTAGAAGTCACTATGACATCCACAGACTATGATACGTAGAAGTCACTGTGACATCCACGGATTATGATACGTAGAAGTCACTATGACATCCACAGACTATGATACGTAGAAGTCACTATGACATCCACGGATTATGATACGTAGAAGTCACTGTGACATCCACGGATTATGATACGTAGAAGTCACTATGACATCCACAGACTATGATACGCAGAAGTCACTGTGACATCCACGGATTATGATACGTAGAAGTCACTATGACATCCACGGATTTTGATACGTAGAAGTCACTATGACATCCATAGATTATGAAACGTAGAAGTCACTATGACATCCACAGACTATGATACGTAGAAGTCTTTGTATCTGAGACACAATTTTTGTGTGACAGAAAGAATTTGTGACATCCTTTGGTTTCTTGAGAGGTCAAGATTCACATTTTTTAATAAAACAAAATTTAGAGTAAAATTAATGGCTATGAAATCGAATGGTTGATTCTTGGGGGCAGCGTGGCTCAGTGGTACGGTCTTTGCTTTGTACCCAAAAGGTACCGAGTTCGACTACCCGCTTCATTGTGTGGCCTTGAGCAAGTCACCTTGCCCTAGCTCACTTTGCAGCGCTGCACTGCGGCTGACGCCTGGGTTATTCCAGTCTTCCCTTGGAATAGACCCTCAGTCATCCCTTGGAATAGACCCTAAAGACAAATTTCCCCTTGGGGATGAATAAAGGGAAGTTTATTGATTTTATTTATTTTTTTTGTTACTGCATCTTTTGTAAAGATTGACCAATTTGGGATTTCTGTCAAATTAACGTAAAATCTTGTCTTTATTTATTGAATTGTGGATTTCTTGTATGGGATTTGGTTTTTGGTTTTTGGCAAATTAAAGCTGAGATCAGTTTTTCTGTGGCAAGTCCATAGTTGTGACACAGGATAGAAACATCCAACCAAAACTGCGTATTTGTATGTATTGCAATGTAGATGATGGCTTGATTGAATCCAGTGTTATATTTGTTTATTTATTTTGTTGTTGTTGTTGTTGTTGTAGAGCTAGACACCCTTGGAATGTCCAAGACACAGAGACACAAATTGAGTATCATGATCCATTATTTCTACAACAACCCTGCCATCTTGTATGCACCGAATGGAACCGCTGCTGACAGCATCATCCAAAAGGTATTACTTCATGTCATAAATCATATCCACCCATCCATCCATCCGTCTATCCATCCAGTCAGTCACCGGTCCATCCACTTATCCATCTTTACATCCATCCATCCATCCATTACCCCATCCATCCATCCATCCGTCCCATCATCCATGTATTCATCCATCCATCCATCACCCCATCCATCCATCCATCCATTACCCCATCCATCCATCCATCCGTCCCATCATCCATGTATTCATCCATCCATCCATCCATCCATTACCCCATCCATCCATCCATCCGTCCCATCATCCATGTATTCATCCATCCATCCACTCTCCCATCCGTCCAATCAGTCATTCATCCATCTATCATCAATCAATTCAAAGTCATTCCATGTTTCATATGACATTTTATTCATTCATCACATCTGGATGAATCATCTTGACCTTTCCTTGTAGCTCTAACAGGTTAAGGTTTTTACCAAAGTCGTCATGAAAATGATGATGATAATAATAATACAGTCGACTCCACTTAATGGCAAACCCTCGGGAATTTGGGTTCATGTGTCGGAGTGTGCCATTAAGTGGAGAAGCTAGAAATAGCATCTAAGCACCAGCTTTCAGGTGCCATTTATGTAGGACCTCCCATCTGACTTTTCTGTGGGCTTGGGACTGTCATGTTTAAGATATGACCTAATTAGAAGGTTGGGTATCTTTGATTTTTGTTTTTTTGGGGTTTTTTTTTTTTTTTTGGGGGGGGGTGGGGGGGTTTCTTGGGTTTTTTTTTCATGTTTTATCTACAACAAAATGTGACATTCTTTTTTGTAAGAATAGTAACCATGATGTAACAGCATTGTGTTATTTTCATGTCCTTTTTTAAACACGACATTGTGTCGACCTTTCCATCTGGAGAACCAGGCTTTTGATGGTGAGAAAAACGTGAGTTGACGACAGTTCAGTTGTCTTTTTCATAATTATGTCTCCAGACAATCAGACGCCATGATTTAGCTCCACATGACTAAGGCATTTTCAACAACTTCTTGCTAGCCATCTCTCTGTCATTCACATCCCAGATTTGACCCGTTACTCGCTTAACTGCAGCATCATCCTTGTTTTGTTTTTTTATCAAACATAAGACTAGGTTTCTTCATACACCATTCTTTGTAACTAGCTCACCTTGCATTTGCTCTGGAATGGATTTTGCATCTGCAATCAATTAAAGTTTCTGTTGAAGAGTGAGATCTCTGCACTTTGGTGAGGCCATTGCTGTAATGATGGTAAATTGAGATGACACGATCTATTTTTTCAACTAAGACACAATGACCATATAAGGCCGTTAAGACAATGACCATATAAGGCCGTATACTGCAATTCATTGGTTACATTTTGATTCAATTTTGCCTCTTTAAATCCATTTGTCGGCTTTACTACTACTACTGCTACTACTACTACTACTACTACTACTACTACTACTACTACTACTACTACTACTACTACTACTACTACTACTACTACTACTACTACTACTACTACTACTACTACTACTACTACTACTACTACTACTACTACTACTACTACCACCACCACCACCACCACCACCACCACCACCACTACTACTACTACTACTACTACTACTACTACTACTACTACTACTACTACTACCACTACTACTACTACTACCACTACCACTACTACTACTACTACTACTACTACTACTACTACTATACTACTACTACTACTACTACTACCACTACCAGCACCACCACCACCCACACCACTACTACTACTACTACTACTACTACTACTAACTACTACTACTACTACTACTACTACTACTACTACTACACTACTACATACTACTACTACTACTACTACTACTACTACTACTACTACTACTACTACTACTACTACTACTACTACTACTACTACTACTACTACTACTACTATACTACTACTACTACTACTACTACTACTATATACTACTACTACTACTATACTACTACTACTACTATACTACTATACTATACTACTACTACTACTATACTACTACTACTACTACTACTACTACTACTACTATTACTACTACTACTACTACTACTATTGATATCATTATAATTACCAAAGTGAGTCCAATAATCTGAGTGATTTCCACCTCACAGGCCAACACTACCATTGCCTTCATTGACCTGATCAGTGACTACGCCCACGAGTGGCTCAACATCTCGCAACGACTACACGTTTATCTACACAAGGACAAGACTAAACACAACCTGGAGCTCATGAAAAAGGCAAGAACATTCCCTTGTCATGAAACACCTCGTCACCCTTTTACCTATTGTTTCACCCTTGGCTACTTCTCACAACTCCCCAAAACACGCTGGTTAAATCTTATTTTAAAATTTATTATACCGTGAAATGGAGTGACAAAGATCAGCCCCAAAATGTGCCCCCCGGGTTGAAAATTATTAAACAAATATGGTAAAATGTTACATCATTTGTTTGTTGAGGATATTGGTGTATGCAGAGTGCAGGCATGTTGTACCAAATTGACACATGTGTCAAATCAAGACAAAGAATAAACATGCAAACCTTTGTCTTCATAACTCACAACAAAGGCACACTCAACACCTGTGGAAACAAACTGTCTGAATTGGAATATGAATAAATGGAAACCTCTTTATAGAAATTCTTTCATCATATCAAATGTGCGGCAATATGGCCTAGTCGTATGACTCTTGTCTTTGGATCAGAAGGTCCACGGTTCGAGTCCGCCCTGAGTAGTGCATAGTTGAGTCTTTGGAAAAGGCTCTTTACCCTCATTCTTTCACTGTACTTGGGTGTAAAATGAGTACCTGGCAATTAACAGCGTTGCCTTTGTCCACAAAAACTGTAAAATTGCCTAACAGACGTCATGTCTTGGCTTATGTGTTAATTGTTGCTGTTGGGAGGGACCCCCTTGTAAAGCCCTTTGAGTATGTTCAGTGGATATTGCACTATATTAATGCTATAGTTAAATGCTCTATAAATATGAATGAGTTATTTCCCTTTCTAATGTCGATATTCCAAACTGTTTCTCAATCAGATACAAAAGGACATCCGAGAACATCACAGTGTTTTGGCATGGCTTTTCAATCTCTATGACCTTTCACCTTACCTTGACATGCACATTCGGTCAGCAGTTGAATACGATCACCAGTTGAGTTTGATAGACTACGCGGCCAATGGATGGCTCCACATGATGAAGGGAATCAACCTCAACATCTTCCGTGGCTTTGCAACAGAGGAAGACATGTTGGATTATTTCCTTCACCAGGCCTACTATGACAATGCTAGTGTTATTGCAGGTCAGTTGGACTACGGTTCATCATTCATATTCATATCCAAGCTGAGAGATTTTTTTCTATAAAATATTTTATGTTGTTTGGTTTTGCATGTCTATTCCATCTCACCATGACCAAACAAAAATAATTTTTCCATTTGAAAACAGCACAGATTGAATTGAGTGTTTTGCTTGTGTGCTCTATATAGTAAGCCTCAAACTCGGGGGATCTATTGGGCCGAAGACGAGTCTCATACCACTAGACCAGACAGCCACACAAATAAGATTTGCAGGCATGTTTCAGCCATCCCACAATGCCATAAGATTTGCAGGCATGTTTCAGCCATCCCACAATGCCATTGTTTCTTGTCAACCATTTCAATGTCAGAATGTTTGTAATATTTTAACCACTTGACTGCTGAGTGAAAATTTTGAAGTGCATCAGAACTGGGACTTACGATGACACAAAGTCTGGATTACACATTGACATACAGTTGTGTATTTCGCTCTATCTCCAAAACCTGGGTGGGGTTCCCAACCTTCCATAGTGGGCAGGGAGGTACTTGCTGTGTATTCTATACCCTATATCTGTTTTCCAATTGCTTTTTGTCTTTGTCTTGGAATGAGATTACTTTTGTTTTGTTCTGATCCTGGCCAGTCAATCGAATGTATAAAGTTATAGTTTTGGGAGATTGTTTTTTTTTCCCTTGTGAATCATCACTCTGTTATGTACTGTTATTTTTTATTTTTAACATATGATTTGTAAACATCTGAGTTTATATTTCTCTTAGTGGGATCTTGTGCTGGTGTCTGGGTGAGACATTTAGGTGACCTCAAACTAAGAACACTGATAGTGTGCTCTTGGAATCTACATCTGTTCCCTACTTGAACCAATTTCCCTTTGTCTTACTTTTTCCTGAAGTTCTTTTAATTGTACATCAACTATCCCAATTTTTTCCTTTTTACTGGTGCTTGTGACCTAAATGTGTTGCAAGCGCTGTAAAACTCTAAAAAAACTTAAAAACAATCCTATCTCCAAAACCGTCAATCAGAATGCCTTACACACCTATTCAAACACAAACACAAACACACACACAGGAGCTTCCAGCTGTCCTGGTCAAATTGAGACTCTCCTGATTCGACAGTCTGGATATAAAATTCATTTAATCAAAATTTAGAGTGTGATGTGTGTGGAAATGACTCTACATGTCCCAGGATTAGGATTTGGTTTTTGTCTATCAAAATGAAACGTAGAACAAAGCTGTAAATTTACATCTTATTATAAAATAGTCTAAACTTGCTGGTCATTTGGAACATGACTGGATTGAACATAAGGCTGTCCACCTTGAGCTGTTTGAGAAGTTGTCCACTGTGGACATTTTCTGGAAAGAGGGAAAATTTAAAGAATTATTGAATAGAATGGGCGAAATCTTGAAATTATGGGAAGTTTTGTATGGGCAAGCCATAAAACTAAAACTCACTTCATATTCATTCCCAAATTGAAAGACATTATCTATGGTGGTATGACTGTTGATCATATTCATTTCCAATTTGAAAGACATTATCTATAGTGGTATGACTGTTGATCCTATTCATTTTCAAATTGAAAGACATTATCTATGTTGGTATGACTGTTGATCCTTGTAAATTAATCGGGCTGGGATTACTTTCCATCTGACTTGCATCATTTTATTGGCTAATTTCGTCTCCAAAACCAGTCATTTTGCCATTAATTCACTTCAAGCGTCCATTGGAATAGTCATTTTGTAAAGGAGAAAGAGTTGCCAGTTGTTTTAAGTGGTAAACAACTGAAAGGAATAATGACTTGAGATAGAAGACAATTTCGTCTGCATTGCAGTCAGTCTACAGTGGACCAATTCGTCCTTATCACAGTCAAGTGGTCAATTTAATGAAAAGTTTGTCATAGGAAAACATGGGGCTGGGACCCATGCAACTCTAGTCAAACCTTTTCATCAAACGGGATGGCCTATCGATTATATCAACATTTGTAGGGATAGCCTATCGATTATATCAACATTTGTAGGGATAGCCTACCGATTATATCAACATTTGTAGGGATAGCCTACCGATTATATCAACATTTGTAGGGATAGCCTACCGATTATATCAACATTTGTAGGGATAGCCTACCGATTATATCAACATTTGTAGGGATAGCCTACCGATTATATCAACATTTGTAGGGATAGCCTACCGATTATATCAACATTTGTAGGGATAGCCTACCGATTATATCAACATTTGTAGGGATAGCCTATCGATTATATCAACATTTGTAGGGATAGCCTACCGATTATATCAACATTTGTAGGGATAGCCTACCGATTATATCAACATTTGTAGGGATAGCCTACCGATTATTTTCAACATTTGTAGGGATAGCCTACCGATTATATCAACATTTGTAGGGATAGCCTACCGATTATATCAACATTTGTAGGGATAGCCTACCGATTATATCAACATTTGTAGGGATAGCCTACCGATTATATCAACATTTGTAGGGATAGCCTACCGATTATATCAACATTTGTAGGGATAGCCTACCGATTATATCAACATTTGTACAACTTCCACCCACTATTCAAATAGTCACTGTGTGTGTGTCCATTCCATTCCACTCAGGTGTGGTGTTCAACGATTTACCTGAGGATGGTTCCATCCCCCCTCACCTGTCCTACAAAATCAGACAAAACGCCACCTTCTTACCAACCACCAAGCAGGTGAGAAAACCCACGTGGACACCAGGACCTGGTCGCCATCATTCTTATTACTACAAGTTTGGATTTGTCTGGGTGCAGGTAAGCCGTTGCGGAAAATGTGTCAACATCTAACATAACAGCTTCAGAGCGTCATCATCATCATCATTTTTATTATTATTATCATCATCATCATCATCATCATCATCATCATTATCATCATCATCATCATCATCATCATCATCATCATCATCATCACCATCATCATTTATTTAGTTATTTATTTATTTATTTATCTATCTATCTATCTATCTATCTATCTATCTATCTATCTATCTATCTATCTATCTATCTATCTATCTATCTATCTATCTATCTATCTATCTATTTATTTATATATTTATTTATTTATGTATTTATTTATTTATTTTAATAAAACTCTGTGTGGCTTGGATGTGTTCCAGGACATGATAGAGAGAGCTGTGATTGACCTTCAAGTGGGCAGGGATGTGGTGGAACCAGGCGTGTATGTCCAGGAATTCCCTTATCCCTGTTACGTTTATGACAGGTCAGTAGCTTTAATGCCCCCCCCCCCCACCCCCTTTCCACACACACACATTCATAGTGCGTCTAATACAAACACAATTATAAAGGCCAATATTCCTCTTTCATGAACGTAATAGAAAGGACAATCTTAAAAAGGAAAAAAGGATTTGAAAATAGTCGCAGATTTTAAAGTCAAATCCAGATGTCTTACTGGTGTCATTCTAATTTACTGGCATGTTGGGTTGGAAAAAGATCACATGACCAGAGAGAGAGAGAAAGACAGTGAGAGGACAAATGAGATATGTGTCATTCATCATGTTTTATTGATGAAGGGGAAACCCGAAACATCCACAGTATCTGTCTTCGTCTAATGAATTGAAACTTCCAATTCAATACTTATCGTTATTTTTCTGTGATCGTATTTGGTATTTCCACAAGCCCATTGCTGATATTATTGGATATGTTACAGTGAATGACGTAATCAGTCGGATGGTGAAAAGGTTTAAACTGAGATATTGCCAAGTTTAGTTAGAAGGTCAATTATTATCAAAAACGAGTTCCTGCCATAAATGATTAAATCAACCCTTTTTGTACATCTTCGGGAAATATCAAAGCTTAATTTCACTTCTAAATATTTTTTTACAGCTAGTCAAGAAGTTGAAAAAGTATGAAATTTGAGAAAAGTTGCTGGATACCTTTCCCATACATCTGACCATAACTTCATGAAAATCTTCCGATTTACTTCAAATAAAGATTAAAATCCTCTGGGGAGCATTTTCTTTCATAAAAAGCAAAAAATGCAAATCCAAAATGTTCACCTTCCGACTGACACTGCACTAACACATGTTTTCTTATGTTTCTATGGTTGATATGAATGGACTGTCCAATTGTCTGACTCCTCAGGTTCATGTTTATGATAGAACACGTGATGCCATTGTGTCTAACATTTTCCTGGGTCTATTCCGTCTCCATGTTGGTACAGAGTATAGTCTATGAGAAAGAACAACGACTTAAAGAGGTCAGGGGTCAATCTGTTTGTTGTCTTTTAAGTTTCAAATTAGGCCAGATGCTCTGGTGTACGGTGGAAATCCGGAAAAGTGTATAGGAAAACCTGCCGGACAAAGCAGCCAGTGTGTATGAGAAACTGCTCAAAAAAGCAGCCAGTGTGTATGAAAACCTGCCCGACAAAGCAGCCAGCGTGTATGAGAAACTGCTCAACAAAGGAAAAAGAGTGGATGAAACACTGCATGACAATAATCAGAAAGAGTGGATGAAACACTGCATGACAATAGTCAGAAAGAGTGGATGAAACACTGCATGACAATAATCAGAAAGAGTGGATGAAACACTGCATGACAATAGTCAGAAAGAGTGGATGAAACACTGCATGACAATAATCAGAAAGAGTGGATGAAACACTGCATGACAATAGTCAGAAAGAGTGGATGAAACACTGCATGACAATAATCAGAAAGAGTGGATGAAACACTGCCCAACAAAGCATAAATTGTATATAAATGATTCTGTTTCACCAAATTAGCAGCCATTTGGACAATACAGACACTCAGCTAGAGGGCATTTAAGCGATCACCACTGTATATAAATTTACATATTATATTATTAGGTGATGAAATGTCAAATATATATAATGTATGTACATATTATATTATTAGGTGATGAAATGTCAAATATATATAATGTATGTACATATTATATTAGTAGGTGATGAAATGTCAAATTTATATATATGTACATATTATATATATCAGATTGATGAAATGTAATATCTATATATAATGTATCAGGTGATGAAAATGATGGGTCTGAGCAATGCTGTCCATTGGTGTGCCTGGTTCCTGACCACTTTCTGCCAGATGACCATATCAGTGACCCTTATGACTGGCCTTCTCAAGTTGGGTCAGGTCCTACCCTATTCCAATGTTTTAATCATCTTCTTTGTACTGGAGATCTATGCCTGTGCCATCATCACCTTCTCGTAAGTACAGTACCAAATCCATCATCACCTTCTCGTAAGTACAGTACCAAATCCATCATCACCTTCTCGTAAGTACAGTACCAAATCCATCATCACCTTCTCGTAAGTACAGTACCAAATCCATCATCACCTTCTCGTAAGTACAGTACCAAATCCATCATCACCTTCTCGTAAGTACAGTACCAAATCCATCATCACCTTCTCGTAAGTACAGTACCAAATCCATCATCACCTTCTCGTAAGTACAGTACCAAATCCATCATCACATCCTTGTAAGTACAGTACCAAATCCATCATCACCTTCTCGTAAGTACAGTACCAAATCCATCATCACATCCTTGTAAGTACAGTACCAAATCCATCATCACCTTCTCGTAAGTACAGTACCAAATCCATCATCACCTTCTCGTAAGTACAGTACCAAATCCATCATCACCTTCTCGTAAGTACAGTACCAAATCCATCATCACCTTCTCGTAAGTACAGTACCAAATCCATCATCACCTTCTCGTAAGTACAGTACCAAATCCATCATCACATCCTTGTAAGTACAGTACCAAATCCATCATCACCTTCTCGTAAGTACAGTACCAAATCCATCATCACATCCTTGTAAGTACAGTACCAAATCCATCATCACCTTCTCGTAAGTACAGTACCAAATCCATCATCACCTTCTCGTTAGTACAGTACCAAATCCATCATCACATCCTTGTAAGTACAGTACCAAATCCATCATCACATCCTTGTAAGTACAGTACCAAATCCATCATCACATACTTGTAAGTACAGTACCAAATCCATCATCACATCCTTGTAAGTACAGTACCAAATCCATCATCACATACTTGTAAGTACAGTACCAAATCCATCACCACATCCTTGTAAGTACAGTACCAAATCCATCATCACATACTTGTAAGTACAGTAACAAATCCATCATCACCTTCTCCTAAGTACAGTAACAAATCCATCACCATACCCTTGTAAGTACAGTACCAAATCCATCACCACATCCTGGTAAGTACAGTACCAAATCCATTATCACCTTCTTGTAACAGGCCTGTAAATCTTCTGACTTTTCTTGGATTTCCGACAGTGCAATTTTGCTCGATATATTTTGTTAAGTGCTGACATTTTTAAAAAAATAATTAAAAATAAAAATAAAAATTGTATCGTGAAAAAACAGAACCGACAAAAAATGAAATAAAAGAGTTTTATTTCATGCCTCGAAAAAATCAGTTTTAATTTTGTTTCGAACGCTGACTTTAAAAAACAAAACAGAGGAACTTTTTATTTGTTGAATCAAAGACAAAACAATTGTAGTCAACTAGGTATATTATCATACAGCTACACACTCCACTAGACATGAATGTATTCACTGCTACAGACGAGAGAGAGAGAGAGGGAGGGGTGACAGCACAGATTAGTGTGGTGACATGGTCTTGACACGTGTAGTCAGTAATCAACTAACACGCACAGCGTGTGTCGGACTGGGCCATTTCTTTGTATTTTGCTGCTGACACACACACTAGTTATTTTCCTCCCAATGCTTTCTTTGGTTCTTCTTCTTCTTCTTCTTCTTTTCCTCTTCTTCTTCTTCTTCTTCTTCTTCTTCTTCTTCTTCTTCTTCTTCTTATTCTTATTCTTATTCTTATTCTTATTCTTCTTCTTCTTCTTCTTCTTCTTCTTCTTCTTCTTCTATAAGAATTAATCCAAACAAATGAATCATTGTGTGTCTTTTGTCTATTTATAACCTACTGGTAGTGGGTATTCCTATACAATTGTTTTAAATACGACATCATGCTTTTGATCATAAACATCTTCTACTGTTACAACGAGGTCAAACAATCATTTTGTCATAGCAACAACATGGCAGCCATGAGTGTAGAGTGTGTGTATAAATTCGTCACTTGTTTTTTGTTTAGCAATAAATAAGCACCGAGAGACAAACCAGATATGAAAAAAATGACATGGATAAATGGATAAAAACAAAATGTCTGTCGTTTAATAAAAACCCAAGGCCAGAAAGTCATCCCAAAGAATTACAGGTCAATAAAAAATGAAAAAATAAGGGTTTTATTTAGGCTGTTCCATCATTAAAACATATCCACTTACCGACTCGGGTTATCAATTGAAATAACAACATTTATCGTATTTATTTTGTTTTAAACTATCTAAAACATAAACTATGAACGTACTTTAACAAAATATTCATGTGGTTTTTTTGTCAATAATTTGAGATCTCATTCTCATGACATTTTGTGTGCTGTTACAAACTACAATGAGGTGTAAAAAAAATCTGATAACACTCAAAACAAGGATTTGGTGGGCTTTTTTAAAATGCGAGAGCTCGGCCATTAAACAACCCTCATTAAGACAAATTGGTAGAAATAGAGATAAGATGTTTGTCTTTTAGAAGACTCGGGTTCAAATTTTATATCAATAATATGTTGGGATTTTTCGCTACTGTAAAGTTTTAAAACATCATTTTTCTACCTTTAGTGCCCATTTTTTATTGTTTAAGCGGTATAGGAATAAAGCTGAAACCTTCCTCTTTAAGATAATACCAAATTTAGCTCTGTAAGTTTTTTAATGGCCGAGGTATTAATGCTTGAATGACCCGCTTTGAAAATAGTCCTTTTCTCAACGCGTGACACAAAATATATAGGGTTTTTTTCTGCCACAAAAATGACGTCTATTATGGTACCTACTAACAAGCGTCATGTCTCGTTCTTCATGTTGTAATGCTCTTGGTCAGAAACCCTTTATAAAGCACTTTGAGCATGTTTAGTGGATATTGCGCTATATAAAAACTCAATTTTTTATTTTTTATTTTATCATCATCATCATCACCATTACCATCATCATCACCACCATCATCATCATCATCACCATTCCAATCCACAGGTTCCTGATCAGTGTTCTATACTCCAAGGCCAAAGTGGCAGCAGCCTGTGCTGGTATCATCTATTTCCTGTCCTATGTTCCATACATGTACATCGCCATCAAGGAGGACATAGCAGGAGACCATATTTCTGGGATATGGAAGACCTTGGCTGTGAGTATTTCTGTTAAACTTATCAAATATCATGGGGGTGAAGTGGCCGAGTGGTTAAGGTATTGCAGTGTGACCTGGAGAGTCCTCGGTTTGAGCTTCGATTCGGGCACGTTTTCTTTTTTCCTTGGACAAGATAATTAACCTCAATTTGATCACTATATGAACACCAAGGATGGATCCTGTTGACATCAGACATCTTGTTTGATGGATTATCTATAATCCTTCATGGAATGCCTAGGTGATGGCATCTCACTGTGACAACATGGGTGATTCCTGTTGACATCAGACATCTTGTTTGATGGATTATCTGTAATCCTTCATGTGATGGCATCTCACTGTGACAACAAGGGTGATTCCTGTAGACATCAGACATCTTGTTTGATGGATTATCCATATCCCCTTATGGATTGCCTCGGCGACGTCATCTTACAATGCCATGAGGAAGGGTGTAATTTTTTATTTAAAACATGAAATATGAGAGGGTTTCATACTTGATACAGTTCGTGTACTAGTTGACATGGAGCTGATATGGCTAAGGATGAGAGATAAAGGGAATTGACAAATGACAGATGAAAACAGAGAAGAATATTGTGGAGTCTTGGAGTCCAAACCTTAGATCCAATTGGCAAGGCAACAACTATTTGGTTGAGAGAGAGAGAGAGAGAGAAGAGGGGGAGGGGGGGGGTTTCAAGATTTATTGAGGAGGGGGGGGGGGGGGGGTCCAGGCAATATATGTAATTTGTTGTGTTGAGTCCAGGTTTATTCTATACTAGATTTCCAATCTTCAGACAATACAAGGATAAGATGCGATGTGAAGATTTAGTCTCGTGTCAATTGGCATCAAGTACTTGGCGTTCTGTGGAGAAAGAAATAGAAAAAGAAAGAACTGAAATGAAACATGTCTATAGAGACTGGAAAGAAAAACCTTCTCTGACAATTTTTAAAAATAAAATTGAACTTTGTAGTCAGTGCAATATCCTCTAAATGTACCCAAAGCGCTTTACAAGGGGGCCCAAGCCAACGACAACACTTAACATGGAGAACAAGACATATGACACCTGTTAGGCAATGTTACAATTTTTTCCAAGACAACCAGGTTCTCATTTTACACCCGAGTACGATGAGAGAATGTGAGTAAAGAGCCTTTTCCCGATCAGAGCAGGACTCAAACCCAGGACTTTCTGATCCGGAGTTGAGTGTCGTACCCCAAGACCATGCAGCTGCACATAAAATGACACAAAGGAATAATTATGACTTGCGATAGGGATTGTATTTTCTGATCTGGATTTGACATCCCTTAGTTTCCGTGGACTCTGATTCTGTGTATTGTCATCAATTATGTGGCTATGTGATCTAGTGGTCTGACACTCGCTTTTGGATCAGAAGGACCTGAGTTCAAGCCTCGCATAGCGCTTAGTTGAGTCCTTGGAAAAGGATCTTTACTCACATTGACTCAATGAGTACCTGGACGTTAATATCTTTGTCTCTGTGTGAAAGAAAATGAATATTGCCTATCAGGCGTGATGTCTAATTGTATATATTACGTGTTGCTGTTGGTCAGGGACCCCTTGTAAAGCACTTTGAGCATGTCTAGTGGATATTGCGCGATAGAAATGCTTTACTAATTATTTTGTTTTTTCCAGTCCTTGTTTTCAACCACGGCATTTGGACTGGGTGCCAAGTATTTTGCCTTCTATGAGGAAATGGGAGTAGGAGTCCAATGGGGCAACATCCACGTGTCACCAGTGGAGCACGACGATTACAATTTACTGATGGTCATCATGATGATGTTGTTTGACTGCTTCTTCTACAGTCTTCTGGTCTGGTACATAGAACATGTACACCCTGGTATGTGACACGCTAGCACACTATTACACACACACACACACACACTCTATAACACACATGCACACATACACACTATAACCCATTCACAAACACACACTTTAACACTCACATACACACACACACACACACACTCTATAACATACATGCACACATACACACTATAACACATTCACAAACACACACTTTAACACTCACATACACACACACACACACACTCTATAACACGCATGCACACATACACACTATAACACATTCACAAACACACACTTTAACTCACACATACACACACACACACACACACATACACACACTTCAAGCAGTGCGTTTTGCTTGTGTTTCGGTTACTCTTTTTGTTGTCTTTGAAACTAGGAATGCACCTTTGTATGTGCTTGTTGCCAAAATATTTGTCAATAGAAATATGATGATATCTGAAATGCAAAAATTAACAATGAAAGAAGCTATTTCCAGGCACACATTTAAACAGTATTGTATCTATTGTATTGTGACACGTTCAACATTGACTTCCATTATTTCTGTGAGTTGTCAAATCATTCCAAGGTATTTTTGATTTACAGTCTCATGATCTTGGCTTGGCTCTATTAACAAAATTGTCCACACCGGGATTCGAACCCAGTATCTTAAAGGCTAGAGTCGGACAGCTTAACAACTAACCACACCATGGATTCACCCAACAAACCTCCCTATTATTAGAATTACAAAATTTTGTCTCCAATCTCAGACCTTTATCAGCATCTCTAAGTCATTAAAACTTATTGAAAATGAAAGTTGATGCTAGATTACATAATTTTAAGGAGTTTGAAGTGTTATTTAACCTTTGTGAGAGGAAATTGTTGATTTTTAAAGTTTGCCACAGGGACATAAAAAAAATTATCTCCCAAATATTACGAATTTTTAGATTTTCCAGGAGACAGGTCTATAGTAGTATATTATAGATTATAGACAGGTCTATAGTAGTATATTATAGATTATAGACAGGTCTATAGTAGTATATTATAGATTATAGACAGGTCTATAGTAGTATATTATAGATTATAGACAGGTCTATAGTAGTATATTATAGATTATAGACAGGTCTATAGTAGTATATTATAGATTATAGACAGGTCTGTATTAGTATATTATAGATTATAGACAGGTCTATATTAGTATATTATAGATTATAGACAGGTCTATAGTAGTATATTATAGATTATAGACAGGTCTATAGTAGTATATTATAGATTATAGACAGGTCTATAGTAGTATATTATAGATTATAGACAGGTCTATAGTAGTATATTATAGATTATAGACAGGTCTATATTAGTATATTATAGATTATAGACAGGTCTATATAGTATATTATAGATTATAGACAGGTCTATAGTAGTATATTATAGATTATAGACAGGTCTATATAGTATATTATAGATTATAGACAGGTCTATATTAGTATATTATAGATTATAGACAGGTCTATATAGTATATTATAGATTATAGACAGGTCTATAGTAGTATATTATAGATTATAGACAGTCTATAGTAGTATATTATAGATTATAGACAGGTCTATATAGTATATTATAGATTATAGACAGGTCTATATAGATATTATAGATTATAGACAGTCTATAGTAGTATATTATAGATTATAGACAGGTCTATAGTAGTATATTATAGATTATAGACAGTCTATAGAGTATATTATAGATTATAGACAGGTCTATAGTAGTATATTATAGATTATAGACAGGTCTATTATATTAGATATAAAGTCTATTAGTAATTAATAGACAGGTCTATATAGTATATTATAGATTATAGACAGGTCTATATAGTATTATAGATTATAGACAGGTCTATATAGTATATTATAGATTATAGACAGGTCTATATAGTATATTATAGATTATAGACAGGTCTATATTAGTATATTATAGATTATAGACAGGTCTATATTAGTATATTATAGATTATAGACAGGTCTATATAGTATATTATAGATTATAGACAGGTCTATATTAGTATATTATAGATATAGACAGGTCTATATAGTATATTATAGATTATAGACAGGTCTATATAGTATATTATAGATTATAGACAGGTCTTAGTAGTATATTATAGATATAGACAGGTCTATTAGTATTATAGATTATAAAGTCATATATTATTATGATTATAGACAGGTCTATTAGTATATTATAGATTATAGACAGGTCTATATAGTATATTATAGATTATAGACAGGTCTATAGTAGTATATTATAGATTATAGACAGGTCTATATTAGTATATTATAGATTATAGACAGGTCTATATAGTATATTATAGATTATAGACAGGTTATAGTATATTATAGATTATAGACAGGTCTTATTAGTATATTATAGATTATAGACAGTCTTATAGTATATTATAGATTATAGACAGGTCTATTAGTATATTATAGATTATAGACAGGTCTTATAGTATATTATAGATTATAGACAGGTCTTATAGTATATTATAGATTATAGACAGGTCTATATAGTATATTATAGATTATAGACAGTCTATAGTATATTATAGATTATAGACAGGTCTATGTAGTATATTATAGATTATGACAGGTCTATAGTAGTATATTATAGATTATAGACAGGTCTATAGTAGTATATTATAGATTATAGACAGGTCTATATAGTATATTATAGATTAAGACAGGTCTATAGTAGTATATTATAGATTATAGACAGGTCTATATTAGTATATTATAGATTATAGACAGGTCTTATTAGTATATTATAGATTATAGAAGTTATTAGTATTATTATATTATAGACAGGTCTGTATTAGTATATTATAGATATAGACAGGTCTATATTAGTATATTATAGATTATAGACAGGTCTATTATATATTATAGATTATAGACAGGTCTTATTAGTATATTATAGATATAGACGGTCTATATAGTATATTAGATTATAGACAGGTCTTATAGTATATTATAGATTATAGACAGGTCTATGTAGTAATTATAGATATAGACAGTCTATATAGTATATTATAGATTATAGACAGTCTATATTAGTATATTATATTAGACAGTCTTATTAGTATATTATAGATTATAGACAGGTCTATATAGTATATTATAGATTATAGACAGGTCTATTTAGATATTATAGATTATAGACAGTCTGTATAGTATATTATAGATTATAGACAGGTAGTTTAGTAATATAGATTATAGACAGTCTTATTAGTATATTATAGATTATAGACAGGTCTATATTAGTATATTATAGATTATAGACAGTCTAATAGTATATTATAGATATAGACAGGTCTATATTAGTATATATGATTATAGACATCTATGTTAGTAATTATAGATTATAGACAGGTCATAGTATTATAGATAAGCGTTATGTATTATAGATTATAGACAGGTCTAATAGTATATTATATGATTATAGACAGGTCTGTAGTAGTATATTATAGATTATAGACAGGTCATATATAGTATATTATAGATTATAGACAGGTCTCTAGTAGTAGTATTATAGATTATAGACAGGTCTATAGTAGTATATTATAGATTATAGACAGGTCTATAGTAGTATATTATAGATTATAGACAGGTCTATGTAGTAATATAGATTATAGACAGGTCTATAGTTATTAGTTAAGTAGTTTACAGGTCATAGTAGTATATTTAGATATAGACAGGTCTATAGTAGTATATTATAGATTATAGACAGTCTATATAGTATATTATAGATTATAGACAGGTCTATATATTATATAGATTATAGACAGGTTTATAGTATATTATAGTTATGACAGGTATTAGTATATATGATTATAGATTATAGAAGTATATAATTAGAATTATTATAGATTATAGACAGGTCTTATTATATATTATAGATTAATAGATAGTTATGAGTCTAGTTATTATAGATTATAGACAGGTCTATTAGTATATTATAGATTATAGACAGGTCTAGTATTATATAATAAGTTTATAATATGATAAGACAGGTCTTATTAGTATATTATAGATTATAGACAGGTCTGTATAGTATATTATAGATTATAGACAGGTCTATATTAGTATATTATAGATTATAGACAGGTCTTATGTATTATAGATATAGACAGGTCTATATATTAAGATTATGACAGGTCTTATTAGTATATTATAGATTATAGACAGGTCTGTATTAGTATATTATAGATTATAGACAGTCTTATAGTATTTATAGATTATAGACAGGTCTATATTATAGATTCAGGTCATAGATTAAAAGCGTCTGTATTTATATTATGAATATAGACAGTCTATAGTAGTAATATAGATTATAGACACCTGATTATTGATGAAGGATCTATGATTATAGATTAGACAGGTCTGGTAATGTATAGCGTATAGATTGACAGTCTGTATGATGTTGAACATGTACATGACAGGCATTGTGGATATAATATAACAATCTGAGTTATTCTGTTGTGCAGCTGAGTACTATACTTATAGCTTAAGACATCCATGTCATGTGAAGTAGGATTCTACAGGTCCATGTTATCCATTTAGACGGCTATAATGTAACTAGTTGATATGCAGGTCGCTAGTTTAGCATGTTGATATCAGCTGTTGGATAAGTAAATAAGAAAACCTGTCTGAGTGGTGTTGTGTGACCGTCGTGTGTGTGTGTGTGTGTGTGTGTGTGTGTGTGTGTGTGTCAGTATGGGTTGATGGGATTTTGTGGTATGGGGTGCTGGTGACTGATTTTGGATTCCTATTCCCATAGACACATAAGTGACACATCATATGTGATGAAAATAGACATAAAATGACACACAGGATGTTAGCCGTATAGTCATCTTATGTCGTAGTGGTTGTCATGATGGTGGTGGTGATTGTGGTAGTGAATTTAACATCTCTCATATTGATTTTAAACGAGATTTATCGTTTCCTCAGTGCTATCTAAAATATAGATGGTTTTGTCAGAAAACTAAAATTGTTTGTTGTTTTTTTTGGTTTCCTCAGTATTATCTAACATGTTGATAGTTTTGTAATAAAACTAAAATTATTTTTTATCGTTTCCTCAGTGCTATCTAAAATGTAGATGGTTTTGTCAGAAAACTAAAATTGTTTTTTTTTTTTTGTTGGTTTCCTTAGTGTTAAATACCATGTTGATAGTTTTATAATAAAACTAAAATTATTTCTTCAATGTCATTGACCAGAACATGCCCAAAGATTTGAATCAGATCCTGTCCATCTTCCTCTTGGAGTTTGTATCGACAATCTCACCAAGGTACGTGGCTTATTCGTGCTGTGTCTTGTACCCTTGCATAAGTCAAGCGATGTTTAGTGCGATCAGTGGCCAGATGGGTGGTGTTTATGGAAAATTTTGGTCCTGACATTGTGTAAGGCACTTTACACACATTAACCCACTTGACTTGGGTGGGAAAAAGTACCTGGCTGGAGGCAGTGATGGATATTGTAAGAGTGTTGGTACAAAATGGACACTTAACAGGCACTACTACACCATTCATCCAAGGTGTTATGTATATAAAGGGGAAACACACAAGGTCCAAATCATCTGTCTTGGTAAATGGAATTGGAGCGTCTATTCCATGTTATAATTTGTCATTATTTCTTCAAGCTTCAAGCAGCTACATTTGGGTGGTCTTGTGGTATGACACTCACTTTCAGATCAGGAGTTCTCGGTTCGAGCGCATAGTTGAGTCCTTGAAAAAAGACTCTTTACTCATATTCTCTCACCGTACTCAGGTGTAAAATAAGTACTTGGCCATTAACAGTGTTCAAATGTCCAAATCAATTGTAATAACGCCTAATGACGTCATGTCTCATCCTACATGTTCCATGTTGCTGTTGGCCAGAGACCCTTTCGTAAAGCACATTTGAGCACATTTAGTGGATATTGTGCTGTATAAAAACTCAAGTTTTTTTTTGGCTTTTTAAAAAACTAACAAAGCAGAAGGATTTTTATGTCTGTTGTCAAACGATGGAACAAGCATATTTCTCTGATATTAAGTAAAGAAAAGTCTATAAAATGGAAGGTTCCACAGCTTTCCTCAGCCAACCACCGTCATAGAAAGGTAGACTATCATGCATTCCAGTAACCTCAAGGTGGGTAAGGAGGGGTGGGGGGGGGGGGGGGGGGGGGGGGTGACAAGGGATTGGGTCTATTTGACTAGAAAATGAAGTAAGATTGTGGTTGATTTATTTATATATTCAAGAACATCTAATGGCGTCTGTGCCTTCAAGCTATCATTCATGTTCTTTTTATTTTATATCTTCTGAATAGGACAATTATCTATTGCAAAATACTTTTGCTATTTTTTATGGGACCTGGCTACCCATTCTCAAACCAGGTAGGCCAGGAAAAGAGAAAGCCTGACGTAATGCTAAGTTATTCAATCTTTTTGTTCCATCTTTTCACACACCAGTCTTGACTTTATTGTCAATAAATGTTAAGTTGACATTTTTGTTTCTTTTGCTGTTAGAGTTGTCATTCTTGTCTATGACAGGTTTACAAACTTGGAAAGAAAATGGCGGTGAGAAATCTGAGTCTGAATTTGTATGAAGGTCAGATTACTTCCTTTCTTGGTCATAATGGGGCTGGAAAGACGACAACCATGTAAGTCTCTTTGTGTGTGTTTGGGTGCTGGGGTGTTAGTATGTTTTGTGTTTGTGTGTGTGTGTGTGAGAGAGAGAGTGTTTGCATTAGAAAAGAGAAAGGGAGAGAGAGGGAGAATAGAGAGAGAGAGAGACAGACAGAGAGAGAGAGAAAATATTATTATTACTATCATCGTCATCCTCATGATTATTATTATTATTATTATTATTATTATAATATTATTATTATTATTATTATTATTATTATTATTATTATTATTATTATTATTATTATTATTATTATTATTATTATTATTATTACTAGTGGAGAACCTGCAATATTTGCAGAGAAATAAAGGCTATCCGGAACAGGCAGTCATCTAATATATGTATTATACTATATATTATTGTGGAAATAAGCATATCTATAGACGAATGTTGTTTGTTTTGTTTTGGGTTTTTTTTATTGAACGGGTAATAATTTCAGAAACGTTGGCAAGTTACTTGTATATCAATCTGTAAAAAATATTTTTATCATTTTTAGTTTAGATTTGCCAGTAATTCTTTCGATGATAAAAATTTAATATTGGCTTTACAGAACACTATTGACAGCCAATCCTATTTTTTAAAAGAATAAATAGATTATTATTACTTGAGAGTTTCAAGAGATATTTAAAATTACATCATCATAATTTGTTGCAGATGTGCTAGAATTGCGTAGAATAAATTATGATGGCCATACCTCAAAAAGGACTGAGTATAGACCTTGCCGATTTTCTTTGTATTTATTTGAGTCAAGGGGATTATAGAATTAGACTGAAATAAACAGAGGATTGGCAAGTTACTGGTATATCAGCCTCTTGTAAAAATTAGTTTCATAAATTTTAGATTTGCCAGTAATTCTGTGCTCGTTCATATAAATTTAACATTGGTAGTTTGCAACAATGTTGATCCCCAACCCTTTAAAAAAGTAATAGATTATTATTATTATTATTATTATTATTATTATTATTATTATTATTATTATTATTATTATTATTATTATTATTGTTATTATTATTATTATTATTATTATTATTACGATTATTATTATTGTTATTGACCATTTGTATGTGCAAGGTCTATGCTGACTGGAATGATTCCACCAAGTGGCGGGACGGCTTCAATCTATAGTTATGACATCAGAAGTGATATGGACGACATCAGGCAATCACTAGGAATGTGTCCACAACACAATGTCCTCTTTGACAAGTAGGTTTTATTCTCTGTCCTCATTTATTTTCAATAGAAGCTGCTCTAAAAGAACTTAACTTAATCCTGGGGTCAAATTCGTATGAAATTTGTAATTTGAATTTTGAAAAATTTAGAAGTTTTTCCTTCAATTTGGAATTGATGGAGAGAAAAAAAATGCCCTCTTTCAAACTATCATATGCGAAAATAATCTGGTGCAGACGTGGTGAGAAAGTCAATTTGTTCCTTTTTTTGAGAGGCACAGCTCTCTACTTCCTACTTATCAGATCTGCCTTACTTCCCTTCTTATCAAATGAAGTAATCTGCTTTACTTCCCTACTTATCAGATGGAGTGATTTCCCTTACTTCCCTACTTATCAGATAGAGTAATGTGCCTTAATTCCCTACATATCAGATGGAGTGATCTCCCTTACTTCCCTACTTATCAGATGGAGTGATCTCCCTTACTTCCCTACTTATCAGATAGCGTAATGTGTCTTACCTCCCTACTTATCAGATGGAGTGATCTCCCTTACTTCCCTACTTATCAGATGGAGTGATCTCCCTTACTTCCCTACTTATCAGATAGAGTAATGTGTCTTACCTCCCTACTTATCAGATGGAGTGATCTGTTGACCTCTAGCTTTTCAGTGTTATGTTATGACAAAAAAGTCAAGGAAACTGAATGACGCCTGCCCTGTAGCATAGAATTGCAATCCGGCATTACTTATCCCTTATCTTGCCCGACTTGTTGGTAAAGTGCTTTGAGCACTTACTTCTTTAACCCTTGTGGTCCCAGTTGAAACACAGGGCTACAACTAGGTTCCTCCATTGTACTCAGGCCAGGGTCATCTTCCTCGTGTGGCTATGTGGTCTAGTGGTATGACACTCACTTTCGGATCGGAAGGTCCTGGGTTGGAAAAGACTTTTTCTCACATTCTCTTACCTTTCTCAGGTGTAAAATGAGTACCTGGCTGTTAACAGCGTTGTATCTGTCGAAAAAATTGTAATATCACACAACTTGCGTCATGTCTTGTTCTATATGTTACATGTTGCTGTTGGTCAGGGACCCTTTGTAACATACTTTGAGCACGTTTAGTGGATATTGCACTATATAAAAACTCAAACTTTTGTTTTCCTGAGTTGAGACCCTGACACTCATGTCCTGAGCACATTGAGTGGATATTGTCCTCTATAAAAAACTCAAAGATCGATACAAGAAAATGGTCTTGAAATGAAAAAAATAATTATCTTAACAAAATACTTCCAAATGAATCAATTTGTCATCCAATGACAATGAAAGTGGAAAGCTTTAAGTGTGCAGCTATGTGGTCTTGTGGTATGACGATCGCTTTCAGATCGGAAGGTCCTGGATTTGTGCCTCGCTCAGCGCATAGTTGAGTCCTTAGAATAGACTCTTTACTCACATTCTCTCACTGTACTTGAGTGTAAAATGAATACCTGACCATTAACAGCGTTGTCTGTGATGGAAAAAATTGTAATATCGCCTAACAGGTGTCATGTCCCATTCTACATGTTACGTGTTGCAGTTGGTTAGGGACCCTGTGTAAAGCGCTTTGAGCACATTTAGTGGATATTGCGCTATATAAAAGCTCATTTTTTAAATTATTTTTTTTATAAGTCAAGTCAAGTCTTATTGGTATTTTTTATAACTAAGGAAGGGACAATGGCCAAATCGTTTGCTTGTGTTGTACTTTGTGGAATCCTGTAGCTAGTACTGTCACCAACACATCGTCAACATTTTCTTTGGGATTGTTTCAGATTCACTGTGGAGGAACACCTGTGGTTTTATGCCAAACTGAAGGGAATGAAGCCTGAGGCGATCCAGGTGGAGACTGACAGGTGAGAACGAGATGGTTCTGTCAAGGTATTGGTTTGTAAATTAACTTCTGTCAGGGTATTGATTTGTAAATTAATTTCTGTCAGGGTATTGGTTTGTAAATTAACTTCTGTCAGGGTATTGGTTTGTAAATTAACTTCTGTCAGGGTATTGGTTTATAAATTAACTTCTGTCAAGGTATTGGTTTGTAAATTAACTTCTGTCAGGGTATTGATTTGTAAATTAGTTTCTGTCAAGGTATTGGTTTGTAAATTAACTTCTGTCAGGGTATTGGTTTATAAATTAACTTCTGTCAAGGTATTGGTTTGTAAATTAACTTCTGTCAGGGTATTGGTTTATAAATTAACTTCTGTCAAGGTATTGGTTTGTAAATTAACTTCTGTCAAGGTATTGGTTTGTAAATTAACTTCTGTCAGGGTATTGGTTTATAAATTAACTTCTGTCAAGGTATTGGTTTGTAAATTAACTTCTGTCAAGGTATTGATATGTAAATTAATTTCTGTCAGGGTATTGGTTTGTAAATTAATTTATGTCAAGGTATTGGTTTGTAAATTAATTTCTGTCAAGGTATTGATATGTAAATTAATTTCTGTCAAGGTATTGGTTTGTAAATTAATTTCTGTCAGGGTATTGGTTTGTAAATTAATTTCTGTCAAGGTATTGATATGTAAATTAATTTCTGTCAAAGTATCAATGTGGAATTATTGTTGTGTTTAGCTATTGCTATGTAAATAAGTTTTCTGTCAAAGTATTGGTATTTAAATATGTTATGTCAAGGTATTGGTATGTAAATTAAGAGGGAACAGAAGTCCAAAATTACCAAAAATAGATTTTTCCCACCTTTGGAAAATCGTCATTTTTGGTTAATTTAGTTTCTCATAAATCAATCTATGCAGAATTTCAGAAATGAACAAAATTAATTTTCATTCTGAATACGGAATGTCTGGGGCTGATCCTGAAGGTTTCTCTGTGTCAACAAAACACGATGACTGAGACACCAATGATAATTTGTCTTGAATGTCAACAAAACACGATGACTGAGACACCAATGATAATTTGTCTTGAATGTCAACAAAACACGATGACTGAGACACCAATGATAATTTGTCTTGAATGTCAACAAAACACGATGACTGAGACACCAATGATATTTTGTCTTGAATGTCAACAAAACACGATTACTGAGACACCAATGATAATTTGTCTTGAATGTCAACAAAACACGATTACTGAGACACCAATGATAATTTGTCTTGAATGTCTCACACATCACGATTTGTTGACAAAAGGAAAACCAGAAATGTCTTTTTCAATGAATCGGAGACTTCTATTTCCTGTTGTTATGATTGTTGTTGTTCTGTGTGTGTGTCTTAGAATGATTGATGACCTGGGCTTGCCAGACAAACGTCATGTTCTGGTGGATTGTCTGTCAGGTGGAATGCAGCGTAAACTGTCAGTGGCCATCGCCTTTGTCGGAGGGTCAAGGACTGTCATTTTGGATGAACCCACTGCTGGGGTTGACCCTTATGCTCGACGAGCCATCTGGGATTTACTGGTCAAGTTCAAAAAAGGTATTTCCACCATTTTATTTTCCATGGATGCCAATGGAGGTTTCATCTCTATATATCCTTTGTTGTTGTTGTATGCCTGTGAACCTGGATGGATTTTCTGCTATGTTGGCCATGGCCACATGACATGTTATTATTATTATTAGTATTATTATTATTATTATTATTATTAGTATTATTATTATTATTATTATTATTATTATTATTATTATTATTATTATTATTATTATTATTATTATTATTATGATGATTATTATTATTATTATTATTATTATTATTATTATTATTTTATTATTATTATTAATTATTTTATATTATTATTATTATTATTGTTATTATTATTATTATTATGATTATTATTATTATTATTATTTATGATTATTATTATTATTATTATTATTATTATTATTATTATTATTATTATTATTATTATTATTATTATTATTATTATTATTATTATTATTATTATTATTGTTAATACTATTACTATTATCAAATTATTTATTCATTTTTAATTGGTTTATTTTTCCTTTGTAAGTTTGTCTTTGAGTTTTGTTAGTCACTGTTTCATCCTGTACATATTAATTCAGATCTCTATCACACACCAGTGCCTGCTCCCTGTTTTGTCACTTTGATATTTTCATACTTTGGATACAGGTCGGACTATCCTGCTGTCCACTCACCACATGGACGAGGCAGACTTCCTGGGTGACCGGATTGCCATCATCTCCAATGGACAATTGAAATGTTGTGGCAGTTCCATCTTCTTGAAAAATATGATTGGGGAGGGATATCACCTCAGGCTATCCAAGATGGATCCCAAGGATGTCAGCGGACAGGAACAGGAAGGAGATGATCAACAACATGGAGGTTAGCTCTCTTTTGTGGGATTTGGTGTCTGGGATATGATATGTATACAGTAATGATCAAAAGTAACGTGACAATTTTTATGTGCTCTCCATGGCCAGAAATAGTCAAAGTAATTAAATTCTGCGTACAATGGAAACAAATATACTCATATATATTTAAATCACTAAGCACAGGTATCGAATTCTGGTCTGAGCAGTGCTTAAAACTGTCTGGAGTTACTTCTCTTATTTCCCTTTGAAACGACGAATTGTTAGAATTTCAAGTAGGCAGCTCTGTACGTCCATCAATCAAGCTGGTTTTGGATGGAATCACTTGATGATTCCTGAATGGAATCACTTGATGATTCCTATTTGAATCACTTGATGATTCCTATTTGAATCACTTGATGATTCCTATTTGAATCACTTGATGATTCCTGAATGGAATCACTTGATGATTCCTATTTGAATCACTTGATGATTCCTATTTGAATCACTTGATGATTCCTATTTGAATCACTTGATGATTCCTATTTGAATCACTTTATGATTCCTATTTGAATCAGTTGATGATTCCTATTTGGCAAAAGGTTTCATATCATGGGTGTCATTTATCTTTTGTCTTGATGGAATAAATAATCACAGCATACTTTATAACCCCCCCCCCCCCCCTTATCTCCCCAACTTTTTAGGAATCCAAACCCCTCAACCTCACCCTACTGGAACCAAAAAAGTTAAACTGGACTCCCCATGCTGTGAGTCAAAAGTGACGACATTCGTCAAAAAATATGTGTCGTCTGCTTATGTGGTATCTGAGACTGGCAGAGAACTTCACTATATCCTGCCGTTTGAGGAGACGAAGAAAGGCGGTTTTGAAAAACTCTTCAGGTATGGATAACTTCAGGGTTTGTGTTCTGTGATTAGTGTGTTGTGTTTGTTCATTGATTAGTGTGTTGTTTTCTCATTGATTAATGTGTTGTTTGTGTTCATTGATTAATGTGTTGTTTGTGTTCATTGATTAATGTGTTGTTTGTGTTCATTGATTAATGTGTTGTTTGTTATTGTTAAGTGTGTTGTGTGTGTTCATTGATTAAGGCCTTGTGTGTGTTCATTGTTCAAAGTTGAACATTTCTGTAGTTAGTCTGGCTTTAACATGGTGTACTAACGTTTTCATTGGTTTTATTATTGGATTTGTGGAAGCTGTTTTTATTGCTTGTTGATTCCAATTGAAATGCCAAACTACCATGTCTTGTCCAGCAATCTAGACGAATCCCTGTCAGACTTGAAGGTTGACAGCTACGGGGTGATGGACACCAGCCTAGAGGAAATTTTTCTCAAGGTCACAGAGGCTGCCTATATGGAAGAAGAAGGTGAGTAACTCACTTGTATTGTTGAATAATGGTTGGTGTATTGAGAATGGATCAATGCTGCTCTAACGGTAGTCTGTGGACCATGGAGGTCCTATGATGATGATGTAGTAGTAGTACTAGTAGTTGTTGTTCACCACCACCCTATCATTACCATCATGATCATTTTCATCATCACCATCATCATTGCTATTATCAATATTATTTTAATGAGAATAGCCACCATACAAATCTAAAGAGATTTAAAATTACGTCATCAATTTTTTGTTGTGGACATGCTAGAATTGCGTAGAATAGATTATCCTCGCAATGAAAGTCGAACGTCAAAAAGGACTATTACAACCTTACATATTTTCTTCGTATTAATTTGAGTCAACTGATGATAGAATTAGTAAGAAATAAAAAGAAAGTTTGCAAGTTACTCGTATATCAGTCTGTAAAAAATAGTTTTATTACTTTTATTTGGAACAATTGTGATCACGAACCCTATTTATTTTTTAATAGTAGATTATTATTATGATTATGATGATTATTATTATGATGATGATTATTATTATGATGATGATGATTATTATTATTATTATTATTATTATTATTATTATTATTATTATTATTATTATTATTGTTATTATTATTATTATTATTATTATTATTATTATTATTATTATTATTATTATTATTATTATTATTATTATTATTATTATTATTATTATTGTCATTATTCTTGTTTCATTCTGCACTCATCCAAGTCCTCAACTCATATTTTGTCTTCTTCATTTATTTCACTGTGACAGGCGAGGTAGAAAAGCAGATGGAGTCGTTTCCAACAGACAGACCATCCAGCCCCATGTATAGTCCAGTTCACGCACCGTCCCCCACATCCATCACCCATTCATCACTTGATCTCCTGGACGTAGGACACAGCAATGGAGTCTCGGGTTAGTGCTTTTCTAGCAGATGGATTGGGGTTTTTTTGGTGAAAAAAAGTAACTGCATGAGGATCTAAAATCATTATTTGTTCATGGGAGTCCGGCATTTGGCCAGTTAGACCTTTCAAAACCCTCAAAGACAAAGTGATACAAAGCTGCTAGAAGCTGTGAATTGTAAAAAGAAAGGAACAAAAATGAAAATGATCGCTTTGGAAAAGAATAAAATACCAAACACAGAACATTTTGGGCTCAAAACCCTTTTTCAGCCAAGGGTTTTGAGCCTGAAGCGTTTGGTGTTTGGGATTCTGTTCTTTTTACAAAGCTGTTATTCTCATTTTGTTCCTTACTTCTTAAAACCGTGGAGGCAACAGAGAAAGAAAAAAGGGAGAAAGGATCTTTTCTTATTGGTAGGAAAAAGAATAATTTAAGATTCCTTTACACATGCTTTTTTGGAATTCACAGTGCATTGATAATTGCTGCACAAGCTGACCAATGAGAGAATGTGAGTAAGGAGCCTGTTCAAAGGACTCAGCTAATCACTGCTCAGAGCAGGATTCGATCCCTGGGCTTAGTGATTTAAAGGCGAGTGTCATACCACTGAACCACATAGGTGCACATTATGATAACTGATGATTGTTGATTGTTTTTACTGTCAAATTGTCAAATCTTTATGTCGACCAAATCTAAGCTGACAATCAAACAGGCAAATAAAAATAATATTCGGAAATGACAACTATAAGATTTTACAATGCAGAAAAATATTCCAAATTCCAAGAATCCATTGATTGTGAGGTTGTGTCACCAGAGAATGAACGGTGTGTCACCAGACAATGAATGGTTGTCACCAGATAATGAACAGTGTGTCACCAGACAATGAATGGTTGTCACCAGACAATGACGGTGTGTCACCAGACAATGGACGGTGTGTCACCAGACAATGGACGGTGTGTCACCAGACAATGGACGGTGTGTCACCAGACAATGACGGTGTGTCACCAGACAATGGACGGTGTGTCACCAGACAATGGACGGTGTGTCACCAGACAATGGATGGTGTGTCACCAGACAATGGACGGTGTGTCACCAGACAATGGACGGTGTGTCACCAGACAATGGACGGTGTATCACCAGACAATGGACGGTGTGTCACCAGACAATGGATGGTGTGTCACCAGACAATGGACGGTGTGTCACCAGACAATGAACAGTGTGTCGACACCAGACAATGAATGATGTGTCACCAGACAATGACGTGTGTCACCAGACAATGACGGTGTTTCACCAGACAATGATGGTGTGTCACCAGACAATGATGGTGTGTCACCAGACAATGAACAGTGTGTCCACACCAGACAATGAATGGTGTGTCACCAGACAATGAATGATGTGTCACCAGACAATGACGGTGTGTCACCAGACAATGATGGTGTGTCACCAGACAATGACGGTGTGTCACCAGACAATGACGGTGTGTCACCAGACAATGAACAGTGTGTCCACACCAGACAATGAACAGTGTGTCCACACCAGACAATGAATGGTGTGTCACCAGACAATGACAGTGTGTCACCAGACAATGACAGTGTGTCACCAGACAATGAATGGTGTGTCACCAGACAATGGATGGTGTGTCACCAGACAATGGATGGTGTGTCACCAGACAATGGACGGTGTGTCACCAGACAATGGACGGTGTGTCACCAGACAATGGACGGTGTATCACCAGACAATGGACGGTGTGTCACCAGACAATGGATGGTGTGTCACCAGACAATGGACGGTGTGTCACCAGACAATGAACAGTGTGTCGACACCAGACAATGAATGATGTGTCACCAGACAATGACGGTGTGTCACCAGACAATGACGGTGTTTCACCAGACAATGATGGTGTGTCACCAGACAATGATGGTGTGTCACCAGACAATGAACAGTGTGTCCACACCAGACAATGAATGGTGTGTCACCAGACAATGAATGATGTGTCACCAGACAATGACGGTGTGTCACCAGACAATGATGGTGTGTCACCAGACAATGACGGTGTGTCACCAGACAATGACGGTGTGTCACCAGACAATGAACAGTGTGTCCACACCAGACAATGAACAGTGTGTCCACACCAGACAATGAATGGTGTATCACCAGACAATGAATGGTGTGTCACCAGACAATGAATGGTTTGTCACCAGACAATGAACAGTGTGTCCACACCAGACAATGAATGGTGTGTCACCAGACAATGGACGGTGTGTCACCAGACAATGAACAGTGTGTCCACACCAGACAATGAATGGTTTGTCACCAGACAATGAATGATGTGTCACCAGACAATGGACGGTGTGTCACCAGACAATGAACAGTGTGTCCACACCAGACAATGAATGGTGTGTCACCAGACAATGAATGGTTTGTCACCAGACAATGAACAGTGTGTCCACACCAGACAATGAATGGTGTGTCACCAGAGAATGACGGTGTGTCACCAGACAATGAACAGTGTGTCCACACCAGACAATGATGGTGTGTCACCAGACAATGATGGTGTGTCACCAGACAATGATGATGTGTCACCAGACAATGATGGTGTGTCCACACCAGACAATGAATGGTGTGTCACCAGACAATGAATGGTGTGTCACCAGACAATGACAGTGTGTCACCAGACAATGATGGTGTGTCACCAGACAATGAACGGTGATTACTGTTGTGTATCCCACAGATGTCCACCTCAATGACCCTGACAGATCAGACTGTGTTCCACTCCTGGGGGGTGGTGATGTCATTCTGGAGGATTTCACCTTGGAAGGTCAAAGGGCACAACGGTTATTGGATGGCAGACATGGAGATAAGCGGGAGGATGGTGGAGTGATTGGTGGGGGAGCTGGGACGTCTGCTTCATTTCCTATTGGCTTTCACTCCGATTCTGGTTAGTATTTCAATACAGGCCATAAGGATTGTATTATCTACACCACACTTACACATTCCCCGATTCTGGTTAGTATTTCAATACAGGCCATAAGGATTGTATTATCTACACCACACTTACACACTCCCTGATTCTGGTTAGTATTTCAATACAGGCCATAAGGATTGTATTATCTACACCACACTTACACACTCCTGACTGGCTCCAAACCCACTGGACCAATCGTCTTTTTGCATGGTGTTTACAATTGGCATGAAGACATTATGAGATTGATTCGACACATGATGATTTTATCAAAAAAATCAAATTTGTTTCTCAAATCCCATCGAAATCAGACGTCATTATTTTTAGGATGTGGGTTGTGTGTCAAAGATCTGGTTAGCAAGTAAGACAATGAGATTGGAGTACTTGGAGTGAATCAATACCAGTTAGCAATTTTTCTCATTGTTTTGAAAACAATCAATTTCTTTAAATTTATACAAACCGTGTTCCATTCTTGACAATGTGAAAGAATTCTCCTATACAAAGCAACACAAAATTTACCTCTCATGCTCATTTGTCCCCAGGTCACCAAACTCCCAGAATCCTCTTGGAAGGACGAGGAAGTCACATGATGCACCCCAAACTGCTTCTGGCCAATCATTTCAAGGCCGTCATCATCAAACGCTTCCATTACATCACACGAAACTGGCGATCCCTCTTCTCCCAAATTATCCTACCAGCCATCTTTGTTGCCGTAGCAATGACTGTTGCCTTAGCAGCGCCCTCTGTAGATGACATGCCTCCTCTAGAGTTAAGTCCCATACAATACCTCAATGTGACACGACCCAGGGGAAACTTTATCCCTTTCACCAATGAGAGGATGAGTCATAGGTAAGCTGGATTAGAAATAGCTATAATAATGACAATAATAATAATGACAATAATAATAATAATAATAATAATAATAATAGTAATAATAAGGATGATAATGATGATGATGATAATTATAATAACGATTATAATTATAATTATAAAAGTAACACAGTTGTCTTATTTAAGATGTATATGGTTTCCTATGATAATCATAGTTATCAATTCTGGCCAACGGTCAGATGATCAATAAGGTCGTTTAATGAAGAGGTAGGAAGACATGGAGGATGATAACATGTTTGGTCCATGACCAATTCTGTTCAGAGGTAAATTCTGTCAGTCAAGCAATTACTTTGCATTGTAGAGGCATTCACAAGTCTATTTTGTGCCACGCATGCATTGTACAGGCATTCACAAGTCTATTGAATGCCACTCACACATTGTACAGGCATTCACAAGTCTATTGAATGCTACTTACACATTGTACAGGCATTCACAAGTCTATTTTGTGCCACTCACACATTGTACAGGCATTCACAAGTCTATTGATTGCCACTCATACATTGTACAGGCATTCACAAGTCTATTTTGTGCCACTCACACATTGTACAGGCATTCACAAGTCTATTGATTGCCATTCACACATTGTACAGGCATTCACAAGTCTATTTTGTGCCACGCATGCATTGTACAGGAATTCACAAGTCTTTTGAGCTGGACCTGGCTCTTTGCCTCATCTGAAGAACACACCTCATGAATCTGGTATCTCACTGCATTTCTATTTGATTCCACAGGTCAAAGGTGAATCCCCTTGATGCCGATTCCTACCAGCTTCAAGAAACCCTGGCCATGCCGTCTGGTGTTGGAGCTCACTGTGTTTTGCAGTCCCCAGATATCAGAGTGGTCAATGGTAGTTGGTGCTTCAATGAGAAATGCAGGTGGCTGATAGATGCCCATGAACACATGTCTCCAGATCACAGGCATCGTTATGACACACACTACATCAATGTGTCGTATAACCCACTCAGTAAGTCACTCAAACACATCTCTATGACACACACTACATCAATGTGTCGTATAACCCACTCAGTAAGTCACTCAAACACATCTCTGTGACACACACTACATCAATGTGTCGTATAACCCACTCAGTAAGTCACTCAAACACATCTCTATGACACCCACTACATCAATGTGTCGTATAACCCACTCAGTAAGTCACTCAAACACATCTCTATGACACACACTACATCAATGTGTCGTATAACCCACTCAGTAAGTCACTCAAACACATCTCTATGACACACACTACATCAATGTGTCGTATAACCCACTCAGTAAGTCACTCAAACACATCTCTATGACACACACTACATCAATGTGTCGTATAACCCACTCAGTAAGTCACTCAAACACATCTCTATGACACACACTACATCAATGTGTCGTATAACCCACTCAGTAAGTCACTCAAACACATCTCTATGACACACACTACATCAATGTGTCGTATAACCCACTCAGTAAGTCAGTTAAACACATTGACACCATCAGCTCAATTTTTTTCTGCCTTATACATGAACTTCGTATTATCTCCATGGAAATGTGTTTATTTAGGTTCATATTTTATTATTATTATTATTATTATTATTATTATTATTATTATTATTATTATTATTATTATTATTATCCTTATTTTAATTGTCCATCTCTGTCCACCCAGACCCTTCATATTCCACCAAAAAGTTTTACCCACAAGGCTGTTCCTGCAAGGCAAATGGTAACGGCTTCATTTGTCAACACAACGACTACCAAAAACCACCTGGATTCCGTGTTGTCACTCTTGACATGATGTCCAACATTACAGGTCAAAGGTCGGAGGACTACCTTCTCTACACCACCCACGATACAGAGAGGCACAGGTTTGTGTATGACAGGGATAGACCAGAGAGCTGGCACTGGTGTTATATTGTAGATACAGAGAGGCACAGGTTTGTGTATGACAGGGATAGACCAGAGAGCTGGCACTGGTGTTATATTGTAGATATAGAGAGGCACAGGTTTGTGTATGACACGGATAGACCAGAGAGCTGGCACTGGTGTTATATTGTAGATACAGAGAGGCACAGGTTTGTGTATGACAGGGATAGACCAGAGAGCTGGCACTGGTGTTTTATTGTAGATACAGAGAGGCACAGGTTTGTGTATGACAGGGATAGACCAGAGAGCTGGCACTGGTGTTATATTGTAGATACAGAGAGGCACAGGTTTGTGTATGACACGGATATACCAGAGAGCTGGCTGGCACTGGTGTTATATTGTAGAATTGGGAAAAAGTCTGTAGGAATCAATGGCAGACAAAGCTGTTAGAAAAAGAAAAGAAAAAACTCGTTGTAACCTGACGTGCCTGATACAATTTTGCTGTCCGTCTGGATTTTAATGTGTTGTATTAGTCGTAGTCCTTCAGAGCCACGAGGCCCATGGAGATGAAGTTTCTCCAGGTTTATAGGGCGTGAAATGGGACAATAACCATCATCATCATCATCTTCATCACCACCACCATAACCAAAATCATCATCTTTATCACCACCACCATAACCAAAATCATCATCTTCATCACCACCACAATAACCATCATCATTATCACATTGCCATTTAAATCCAAGATTTGCCCCAAAAAATTTCCCAAATTTTGTCTGTGGAAGGTTGGCATGTATGGATGTTATTGGACAAGCAGTAATAGGTCTTGTCTATATTTGACATCCACAAGCAGTAATAGGTCTTGTCTATATTTGACATCCACAAGCAGTAATAAATTTTGAGTTTATTTGACATCCACAAGCAGTAATAAATCTTGTCTATATTTGACACGTCCACAAGCAGTAATAGGTCTTGTCTATATTTGACATCCACAAGCAGTAATAGGTCTTGTCTATATTTGACATCCACAGCAATAGGTCTTGTCTATATTTGACATCCACAAGCAGTAATAGGTCTTGTCTATATTTGACATCCACAGCAATAGGTCTTGTCTATATTTGACATCCACAAGCAGTAATAGGTCTTGTCTATATTTGACATCCACAAGCAGTAATAGGTCTTGTCTATATTTGACACCCACAAGCAGTAATAGGTCTTGTCTATATTTGACACCCACAAGCAGTAATAGGTCTTGTCTATATTTGACACCCACAAGCAGTAATAGGTCTTGTCTATATTTGACATCCACAAGCAGTAATAGGTCTTGTCTATATTTGACATCCACAAGCAGTAATAGGTCTTGTCTATATTTGACATCCACAGCAATAGGTCTTGTCTATATTTGACATCCACAAGCAGTAAAAGGTCTTGTCTATATTTGACATCCACAAGCAGTAATAGGTCTTGTCTATATTTGACATCCACAGCAATAGATCTTGTCTATATTTGACATCCACAAGCAGTAATAGGTCTTGTCTATATGTGACATCCACAGCAATAGGTCTTGCCTATATTTGACACCCACAAGCAGTAATAGGTCTTGTCTATATTTGACATCCACAGGTATGGAGGGTTGGTGTTTGGGTTGGTACAGAAATACGTCCCAGAGAATTTTGGACTGAATGCTCCCACCTTGTTCAAAAAGTTGGCAGTGAGGAATGTGGCAACGGTAAGGATGGAGAATGCTGACTCTATCATGGAATCATTGGCTGACTCTATCATGGAATCATTGGCTGACTCTATCATGGAATCATGACTCTATCATGGAATCATGACTCTATCATGGAATCATGACTCTATCATGGAATCATGACTCTATCATGGAATCATGACTCTATCATGGAATCATGACTCTATCATGGAATCATGACTCTATCATGGAATCATGACTCTATCATGGAATCATGACTCTATCATGGAATCATGACTCTATCATGGAATCATGACTCTATCATGGAATCGTGACTCTATCATGGAATCATGACTCTATCATGGAATCATCGTTGTATCTTTGGCTTTCTCTATTTATTGCTGACATAGGCTTCCCTTCATCGACAAAACTCAAGATTGTAACATTTGTAATAAATTTATTTATTTATATAGTAAATTTTCAGGAGTGTACCATCCTTAAAATGTTGCACAATGCTTCATTTCTTTGCCTTGTAGGCCATAAGGAATGATAATTGCATTTCATACAGTACAAGTGACCAGTAAGACGAATCCTTCGGAGCAACACTCTTACAATATCAGTTATAAACTATTGCCAAGTGCTCATTCTTAGCTTGCATGAGTGAGACAATGTGTAGAAAGTGCCTTTCCCAAGGATACAATGCTAGGACTTGATTTTTATTACAATCACTGTCACCCATCTGACCACTGACCCTGCTTAGCATTGCTGTTTAAAGTAATTTAACTTTTTGTCATTTTAATAATAATAATAATAATAATAATAATAATAATAATAATAATAATAATAATAATAATAATATCAGCCACCCTACACCTGAGTATGGTGAGAGAATGTGAGTAAAGAGCTTTTTTCCAAAGACTCAGCTATGCAGCACTCAGATTGGGTCTCAAACCCTGGACCTTCTGATTGGAAAGCGAGAGTCATACCACATAGCTGCATAACAAACAGCTACTGTCACTGTGTTTAACAATCCAAAGAGATATAAAGAAGTAAATTTTTATTTTTTTAAAAACAATACACATGCACGCAATGTTAGCCCTTTAATTTGTCAGTAGATTTAGAGTTTTCATGTGACTGATGAAGGATGAGAGCTGAAACGTTGTACATGTTGTGTTTCCCCCAGACCTGGTTCAACAACAAAGGCTACCACTCCATGGGGGTTTACCTGAACAGTTTGAACAATGCCATCCTGAGAGCTAATCTCCCCAGTGCCAAAGGCAACCCTGCAGCCTATGGGATAACTCTGTACAACCATCCGTGGAATGAAACCAATAGCCGCTTATCCTCCTTGAACTATATGTAACTACTTATTTATTTCATGAATTAATCTATGAATGGATGTGTGTGTGCATGTGTGTGTGTGCGTGAGTGTGCGTGTGTGTGTGATGTGTAACCAATGCCCTGAATGATCACGTCAACCCTTTAAATTCTTCATCCCGTCATACAGTACAGTTTGTCATCCAATATCCCAAATAAAACACTAACATAAATAATTACCACCTCCAAGCAACTCAATCTGGGTGGTGACCTTCCATTACGATAATTGAGCTCCTACTTCTGGTCCCACCATCATCATCATCACAACCACCAGCACCATTGTCACAACCACCACCATCATCATCAACCCCCCCAACCACCATCACCGTTATCATTACCACGACACAACAATCATCATCATTATCCCCCCTCCCCTCTTTATCCCCAGTCTGGAAGGATCCGATGTGCTCATCTCCATATTCATCATTGCCGCCATGTCCTTTGTGCCTGCCAGTTTTGTCGTTTTCCTGGTCTACGAGAGGTCCACCAAAGCCAAGCATCTCCAGTTTGTAACTGGCATGAGTCCACTCATGTACTGGACTGGAAACTATGTCTGGGATATGGTAGGTGTCTGATATCTATGTATCTAGACCCCCCCCCCCCCCTGGGATATGGTAGGTATCTGATATCTATGTATCTAGACCAACCCCCCACCCCCCTGGGATATGGTAGGTATCTGATATCTATGTATCTAGACCCACCCCCCACCCCCCTGGGACATGGTAGGTGTCTGATATCTAGTATCTAGACCCACCCCACCCCCCCCCCCCACCCCTGGGACATGGTAGGTGTCTGATATCTAGTATCTAGACCCACCCCCCTCCCCCAGTCATGTACTGGACTGGCAACTATGTCTGGGATATGGTAGGTGTCTGATATCTATGTATCTAGACCCCCCCCCCCCTGGGATATGGTAGGTGTCTGATATCTATGTATCTAGACCCCCCACCCCCCTGGGATATGGTAGGTGTCTGATATCTATGTATCTAGACACCCCCCCCCACCCCCCTGGGACATGGTAGGTGTCTGATATCTATGTATCTAACCCCCCCCCCCACCCCCCTGGGACATGGTAGGTGTCTGATATCTATGTATCTCGACCCCCCCCCCCCCACCCCCCTGGGACATGGTAGGTGTCTGATATCTATGTATCTAAGACCCACCCCCACCCCCCCACCCCCCTGGGACATGGTAGGTGTCTGATATCTATGTATCTAGACCCACCCCCCACCCCCCTGGGACATGGTAGGTGTCTGATATCTAGTATCTAGACCCCCCCCCTTCCCCCCCCCCCCCCTACCCATTAAAAAATCCTTCATGGCCAAACATCCTTCTCTGCCTCTCTCTCTCTCTCTCTCTCTCTCTCTCTCTCTCTCTCTCTCTCTCTCTCTCTCTCCCCCCCCCCCCCCCCCCCCCCTTCTCATTCTGTGTGAATTTGGATTTGATGGTGTTTTGAGATATTTTTTAATTGTGAATACTTTGACTTCCTGATTCCATCCCACTGCAGGCCAATTACGTGATCCCAGCCTTCATGTGTGTCATGATTCTACTCATCTTCCAAATCCCAGCGTATGTGTCGTCCACCAACCTGCCTGCTGTCATTGCTTTGTTCCTGATGTATGGGTAAGTCTTCCTCCTCACCAACACCACTTTTAATCTGTGCTAGTTCAATTATGAAGGAAGTGCCCACAGTTTTGAAAGATCAATATTTCAAGAAAACAAACTCCCACTTGTGTGGTTTGGAGTGACTATGTGGTCTTGTGGTCCTGGGTTCGAGCCTTGCTCGGCGCATAGTGGGTCCTTGGAAAAGGCTCTTTACTCACATTCTCTCACTGTACTCAGGTGTAAAATGAGTACCTGGTCGTTAACAGCGTTGTCTCTGTCTGAAAAAGATTCTAATATCGCCTAGCAGGTGTCTCGTCCTACACATTAAGTGTTGCTGTTGGCCAGGGACCCCTTTGTAAAACGCTTTGAACACGTTTAGTGGATATTGCGCTATATAAAAAAGATTTTTTTAATGTTTATTATTATTATTACTAAAAAATTATTTCAGCAATGCATGTCTACCAAAAAAGCATGTGCAGTTGATAAAGATATTAATAAATGTGTAAATAAAAATGGTGAGATGTTTTGTTTCAAGTATATTATCTTGGCGTGTACGTGTATGTGTGTGTTAGTGTGTGTTTGTATTTAAGGTTTAAACATCTGACATGTTAATATGTCTGGAAGTTTTTACTATCGTGTTGTTTTGTTTGTTGCTTTTATTTCAGTTGGTCGATGACTCCTGTGATGTATCCAGCCTCGTTCTGGTTCAAAGAACCAAGTTCTGCCTACATTGCCCTCATTGTCATCAACCTGTTTACTGGCATCACGTGCATCGTGTCCTCTTTCCTTCTGGAAATATTCTCATACGACCCAGTAAGTCACATGATCCATTGTCTAGTCAGGAGTATCCCACAATCCCAAATGTTGTGACCCAGTAAGTCACATGATCTATTGTCTTGTCAGGAGTATCCCACAATCCCAAATGTTGTGACCCAGTAAGTCACATGATCTATTGTCTAGTCAGGAGTATCCCACAATCCCAAATGTTGTGACCCAGTAAGTCACATGATCTATAGTTTGTCAGGAGTATCCCACAATCCCAAATGTTGTGACCCAGTAAGTCACAGGATCTATAGTTTGTCAGGAGTATCCCACAATCCCAAATGTTGTGACCCAGTAAGTCACATGATCTATTGTCTTGTCAGGAGTATCCCACAATCCCAAATGTTGTGACCCAGTAAGTCACATGATCTATTGTCTTGTCAGGAGTATCCCACAATCCCAAATGTTGTGACCCAGTAAGTCACATGATCTATTGTCTAGTCAGGAGTATCCCACAATCCCAGATGTTGTGACCCAGTAAGTCACATGATCTATAGTCTAGTCAGAGTATCCCACAATCCCAAATGTTGTGACCCAGTAAGTCACATGATCTATTGTCTAGTCAGGAGTATCCCACAATCCCAAATGTTGTGACCCAGTAAGTCACATGATCTATTGTCTAGTCAGGAGTATCCCACAATCCCAAATGTTGTGACCCAGTAAGTCACATGATCTATTGTCTAGTCAGGAGTATCCCACAATCCCAAATGTTGTGACCCAGTAAGTCACATGATCTATAGTTTGTCAGGAGTATCCCACAATCCCAAATGTTGTGACCCAGTAAGTCACATGATCTATAGTTTGTCAGGAGTATCCCACAATCCCAAATGTTGTGACCCAGTAAGTCACATGATCTATTGTCTAGTCAGGAGTATCCCACAATCCCAAATGTTGTGACCCAGTAAGTCACATGATCTATAGTCTAGTCAGGAGTATCCCACAATCCCAAATGTTGTGACCCAGTAAGTCACATGATCTATTGTCTTATCAGGAGTATCCCACAATCCCAAATGTTGTGATCCAGTAAGTCACAGGAGTATCCCACAATCCCAAATGTTGTGACCCAGTAAGTCACATGATCTATGGTCTTGTCAGGAGTATCCCACAATCCCAAATGTTGTGACCCAGTAAGTCACATGATCTATGTCTTGTCAGGGTATCCCACAATCCCAAATGTTGTGACCCAGTAAGTCACATGATCTATGGTCTTGTCAGGAGTATCCCACAATCCCAAATGTTGTGACCCAGTAAGTCACATGATCTATAGTTTGTCAGGAGTATCCCACAATCCCAAATGTTGTGACCCAGTAAGTCACATGATCTATAGTTTGTCAGGAGTATCCCACAATCCCAAATGTTGTGACCCAGTAAGTTCACATATCAATGGTCTTGTCAGGAGTATCTCACAATCCCAAATGTTGTGACCCAGTAAGTCACATGATCTTATGTTTGTCAGGAGTATCCCACAATCCCAAATGTTGTGACCCAGTAAGTCACATGATCTATGGTCTTGTCAGGAGTATCCCACAATCCCAAATGTTGTGACCCAGTAAGTCACATGATCTATTGTCTAGTCAGGAGTATCCCACAATCCCAAATGTTGTGACCCAGTAAGTCACATGATCTATAGTCTAGTCAGGAGTTTCCCACAATCTCAAATGTTGTGACCCAGTAAGTCACAGGAGTATCCCACAATCCCAAATGTTGTGACCCAGTAAGTCACAGGAGTATCCCACAATCCCAAATGTTGTGACCCAGTAAGTCACATGATCTATGGTCTTGTCAGGAGTATCCCACAATCCCAAATGTTGTGACCCAGTAAGTCACAGGAGTATCCCACAATCCCAAATGTTGTGACCCAGTAAGTCACATGATCTATGGTCTTGTCAGGAGTATCCCACAATCCCAAATGTTGTGACCCAGTAAGTCACATGATCTATGGTCTTGTCAGGGGTATCCCACAATCCCAAATGTTGTGACCCAGTAAGTCACATGATCTATGGTCTTGTCAGGAGTATCCCACAATCCCAAATGTTGTGACCCAGTAAGTCACATGATCTATAGTTTGTCAGGAGTATCCCACAATCCCAAATGTTGATACCCAGTAAGTCACATGATCTATAGTTTGTCAGGAGTATCCCACAATCCCAAATGTTGTGACCCAGTAAGTCACATGATCTATTGTCTTGTCAGGAGCATCTCACAATCCCAAATGTTGTGACCCAGTAAGTCACATGATCTATAGTTTGTCAGGAGTATCCCACAATCCCAAATGTTTTAATTCAGAAAAGTGAGTGGAGCAGGCACTTATGTTGGTAACAACAAGATATGAAGTGAGTAGAAAAGTGCCAGAAGACAATAGAGAATAAAAATTTTCGCGGCGGTGGTGGGGTTTGAACCTGCGACCTTATTGGTACGACAACTCCGCCTGGCAGGTGAGAGCGTGGCTCTACCGTGTGAGCTATCCACGAACACTAAAATATTCGTTTCAAACCCAAAGTCATTTCTAGATCCCTCTCTCACCCACTTCTTGAGACCGCCGATTCGTTCACCACCATCGCGAAGTAATTTTGACCAGCAGTTAAGCTTAATAGCCAATATTCTCATCACAAACATATAACATAGAAACGATTGAGACATTGAGTATGCTCCGGTGTATGGGGTGAATTTTTTAATTCAGAAAAGTGAGTGGAGCAGGCACTTATGTTGGTAACAACAAGATATGAAGTGAGTAGAAAAGTGCCAGAAGACAATAGAGAATAAAAATTTTCGCGGCGGTGGTGGGGTTTGAACCTGCGACCTTATTGGTACGACAACTCCGCCTGGCAGGTGAGAGCGTGGCTCTACCGTGTGAGCTATCCACGAACACTAAACCCAAAGTCATTTCAGATCCCTCTTCACCCACTTCTGAGACCGCCGATTCGTTCACCCTCGCGAGTAATTGACCGCAGTTAAGCTTAATAAATATTTCATCCAAACTAACTAGAACGATTGAAATTGGTTCTCTGTATGGGTAATTTTTTATTCAAAAAGGGTGGCAGCACTTAGTGGTAACACAAATATAGTGAGTAAAATCAGAAATAGAATAAAAATTTTGCGCGTGGTGGTTAACGCGCCTTATGGTACACAACTCGCTGGTGAGAGCGTGGCTCTACGTGTGAGATCACGAATAAATATTCGTTTCAAACCCAAGAAGATTACATTCTAGACCCTTCATCCACCCACTTCTTGAGAGCCATTCATTCACCCATCGCGAAGTATTTTGACCACATTAAGCGTTATACCAAAAAAAATTTTTATCTCTATTGTCTTCTGCACTTTCTACTCACTTCATATCTTGTTGTCAAATAATGCCTGCTCACTCACTTCTGAATAAAATTCACCCCATACACCGGAGCATACTCAATGTCTCAATCGTTTCTATGTTATATGTTTGTGATGAGAATATTGGCTATTAAGCTTAACTGCTGGTCAAAATTACTTCGCGATGGTGGTGAACGAATCGGCGGTCTCAAGAAGTGGTGAGAGAGGGATCTAGAAATGACTTTGGGTTTGAAACGAATATTTTAGTGTTCGTGGATAGCTCACACGGTAGAGCCACGCTCTCACCTGCCAGGCGGAGTTGTCGTACCAATAAGGTCGCAGGTTCAAACCCCACCACCGCCGCGAAAAATTTTTATTCTCTATTGTCTTCTGGCACTTTTCTACTCACTTCATATCTTGTTGTTACCAACATAAGTGCCTGCTCCACTCACTTTTCTGAATTAAAAAATTCACCCCATACACCGGAGCATACTCAATGTCTCAATCGTTTCTATGTTATATGTTTGTGATGAGAATATTGGCTATTAAGCTTAACTGCTGGTCAAAATTACTTCGCGATGGTGGTGAACGAATCGGCGGTCTCAAGAAGTGGGTGAGAGAGGGATCTAGAAATGACTTTGGGTTTGAAACGAATATTTTAGTGTTCGTGGATAGCTCACACGGTAGAGCCACGCTCTCACCTGCCAGGCGGAGTTGTCGTACCAATAAGGTCGCAGGTTCAAACCCCACCACCGCCGCGAAAATTTTTATTCTCTATTGTCTTCTGGCACTTTTCTACTCACTTCATATCTTGTTAATCCCAAATGTTGTGACCCAGTAAGTCACATGATCTATAGTTTGTCAGGAGTATCCCACAATCCCAAATGTTGTGACCCAGTAAGTCACATGATCTATAGTTTGTCAGGAGTATCCCACAATCCCAAATGTTGTGACCCAGTAAGTCACATGATCTATGGTCTTGTCAGGAGTATCTCACAATCCCAAATGTTGTGACCCAGTAAGTCACATGATCTATAGTTTGTCAGGAGTATCCCACAATCCAAATGTTGTGACCCAGTAAGTCACATGATCTATGGTCTTGTCAGGAGTATCCCACAATCCCAAATGTTGTGACCCAGTAAGTCACATGATCTATGGTCTTGTCAGGAGTATCCCACAATCCCAAATGTTGTGACCCAGTAAGTCACATGATCTATGGTCTTGTCAGGAGTATCCCACAATCCCAAATGTTGTGACCCAGTAAGTCACATGATCTATAGTTTGTCAGGAGTATCCCACAATCCCAAATGTTGTGACCCAGTAAGTCACATGATCTATAGTTTGTCAGGAGTATCCCACAATCCCAAATGTTGTGACCAGAAATGAACTTTAAGTTGGATTATAAAAGAAGTCCTTCAGAGGCATTCGGCCCATGGAGCCAGAGTCTAAATTTTGCTGCTTGGAGGTTGAAGAAATAAACAGTCCACTGGAATGGAAGCCTCAAATTGATTTACAAAGACAGGTGATGTGGACGTTTCAGGTTTTCCCTTTGTCAACAAAACATGATGAAGGAAACACCGAAGAGAAATGAAAGGATGGCGTCACTACGAATCGCCATAGCGATGTCATCTTCTCATCAGTCATTTGCATTATTAAAACTCCTACGTCCATGCAATACCAGTTTTATGCAATACCAGTTTTATGCAATACCAGTTTTATGCAATACCAGTTTTATGCAATACCAGTTTTATGCAATACCAGTTTTATGCAATACCAGTTTTATGCAATACCAGTTTTATGCAATACCAGTTTTATGCAATACCAGTTTTATGCAATACCAGTTTTATGCAATACCAGTTTTATGCAATACCAGTTTTATGCACTACCAGTTTTATGCAATACCAGTTTTTCTCTAATTCTTGGTACCATTAAAAAGAAAATTGAGCTTTTATATAGCGCAATATTTACTTAACGTGCTTAAAGCACTTTACAAAGGGTCCCTGACTAACAGCAAAACATAACATGTAGAACAAGACATGATGCCTGTTAAGCGATAAAAGCAACACTGTTAACAGCCAGGTACTCATTTTGCACCTGAGTATTGTGAGTAAAGAGCCTTTTCCAAGGACTCAACTGTGCGCTGAGCAAGGATTTAACCCAAGACCTTTCGATCCAAAAGCGAGTGGCATGCCACAAGGTCACATAGCTGCACATTCCATACCATCAGTACTTTGACATTGGTGTAGTCGTCAACTGACATCAGTAGTCAACTGACACCAGTAGTCGTCAACTGACACCAGTAGTCGTCAACTGACACCAGTAGTCGTCAACTGACATCATGTCTCATTGTCCCCACCCTTACTCACCTCTCTCTACTCCCTTTTCTCCAATGTTTTAGGACTTGGACCGCGTGCATACAGTATTGAAGATCGTCTTCATGATGTTTCCCAACTACTGCCTGGGTCGGGGTCTCATGGACTTGGCTTTCAACGAGTACCGGAATGAATTTTATTTTAAAACAGGTTAGACAACTTACTGTAGATTACACAAACTCCTCACACCAGTTTATACGTGGATCTACTGAGACTTGATAGGCTAGGAGTTTTAGACAAATTGGATTCATCAAAGTAATAAAACATTGAATTGATTACAAGAAATGATAATAATAATAATAATAATAATAATTGTGATGATTATGAATAATAATGATGATAGTGATAATAATACTGATGATTTTGATGATGATAATGATGATAATAATAATATTAATAATAATTTTAAAAATAATAATGAGAATTATGATAGCAACAATAATGATAACTCTATAACAGACTGAGAGAACCATAAATATGATCCATGATCCCAAAACAGTGTTATCTCAGTGAGAATAAAATGTCTACAAAATGTCTGAAGTAATCTTAGGGTTAAAGACTAACAAGGAATAGGAGGTTGTGTCGTTCAGAAGGTTATAGATCTAGTCAGGTCAACCAACGAAATCCATTGTCTTGTATAAAACAGTCAACGTTGAACATGGAAACGACCCTGATACTATACCCTTGTGAGTTTGTGAGACAGAAATGTACTATCTCATTGTTGTGGTCCACAGGTCAACTGTCCCGAATGCATTCTGCCATGGAGTGGGATGTGATCCCGTGCCATTTGGTTGCCATGGCTTCTATCGGAGCCATCTTTTTCTGTATCACCCTCATGTGTGAATATCGATTTTTCCTCAAGCCAAGGTAGGTCACTCCATATTAAACACTTCAATGGGATCACGACACTGCTGGACTCTGAAAATTTAAAAAATGAGTCGTTAAAAATTTTGGCCAGAAAACTTGTCCTTCAAATATTGATCAATTAAAATGAGCCTCATCGTGTTGAAAACTCTCAGACCTGGGACTTCAAGGAAAATGTTCCCAAAGTCCCAGGTTTGAGACTTTTTGCCAAGTTGAGTGTCATTTTAATCAGTCGATACTTGAAGGATGAGTTTTCTGGCCAAAATTATCAATACTCAAATTTTTTAATTATTTTTTTTAGAGTACGGCACTATTATTCAATTCAGTCCAGAGAAGCCAGGGGAAGCGTTGGGGGAGAAGATGGCCAGGGGGGGACTGACCAGGGGTGGGGAGAAACTGACCAGAGGTGGGGGGGGGGGGGGGGTTACTACTTATAGTAAAAATCTGATGAGATCAATAAGATGTATGTATTCCCTTAAAGTTGTTGGAGCCAAAGTCTGCTGATGTCTGTAGTATAAACATACAGTAACAACTGCTTGGTATATTTTGTAGAGGATGCTCATCTGTCACCAAGTACTTTCTGACAAATCTGACCGACCCAGTTACCCAATCACTACTGAGTCGACACGAGTCGACTCGTCTGACCATTTGCCATTTCTTCCTCACATCAATTCATCCACACGTCCATCCATCCACACATTTATCCATATCTATCCATCCATCACCCTTTTATCCACCCATCTATCCATTCACCCATCCATCTATCCACACATCCCTTCATCCATCCACCCATACCATATGGAGTTCCTGACCTCCCACAGTTGGCAGGGACACACTTACTTTGTCTTCTACACCCCTATATCTTTTTTTCCAACATGCTTTCTGTCTTTGTCTTAGAATGATATTTCTTGGTTTTGTCCTGGTACTGGCCGGATACCTTCACTGGAGGGAAACAGTCAAATGGATAGTTACAGTTTAGGGAGATCATATTTTTTGTCTTATATCATCTCTGTTATGCACTGTGTTATATTTTAGTTTTACATATTATTAATATATATGATTATGATTTGTAAACATTTGAGTGTGTTCCTCTTAGTGGGGACCTGTGCTTGAGTAAGGATGAGACATTTAGGTGATCTCAAACTAAGTACACTGATGGTGTGCTCTTGGAATCTACATCTGTTCCCTATTTGAACCAATTCCCCTTTGTCTTACCTTTTCTTGGGTGCTTTGATTGTAATTCTAGACCTTTAGACTCTCCCATTTTCTTCCTTTTTACTGACGCTGATACGACCCTTAAAAACCAAAACAAACATCCCCCCATCTATCTCTATCCATCTATCCACCCATCCACACATCCATCTTTCCAACCACTCATCTATCCATATCCATCCATCCATTTATCCACAAATATATCCATCTTTCCATCCAGGCAGAGCCGGGTATCCCAGCAGCCCCTGACAGAGGAGGACAGAGATGTGTCAATGGAGAGAAAGAGAGTGTTGAGAGGCAATGGAAAATATGACTCACTCGTCTTGGAAAACTTGACCAAGGTATGGAGTATTGACGGTTATTACATGTTGAATAGGGGAAAGGGAGGGGGGGGGGGGGGCAGTGTGCCATTATAACTTATTGAGCTATGATCCTGTAGCAGTAGTAATGGTAAAAGTAGTAGTGATAGTAGTAATAGTGGTGGTAGTAGCAGTGGTAGTAATATTGGTAATTGTGGTAGTGGTAAGTAGGAGTTTTCCATCCATCCATCCATACATTCATCCATCAATTAATCCATCCATCCATACATTCATCCATCAATTAATCCATCCATCCATACATTCATCCATCCATGAATCCATCCACCTATTCATCCATCCATCTATCCATCCATCCATCCATCATCCATCTATCCATCTATCCATAAATCCATTCAGGTTTACAAGACCCGAAAGCTAGGCCGCCATCTTGCCGTGGACAGAATCTGCCTGGGTGTCCCACCTGGTGAATGTTTCGGTCTCCTTGGAGTGAATGGAGCTGGCAAAACAACGACATTCAAAATGTTGACAGGTGACCTGGCCCCAACGGCTGGATGTGCTTACCTCAATGGATACAGGTACAACTAGCAGTCTGTTTTGTCATGTATCCTATGTGCTTACCTCAATGGATACAGGTACAACTAGCAGTCTGTTTTGTGCTTTTATGTATCCTATGTGCTTACCTCAATGGATACAGGTACAACTTGCAGTCTGTTTTGTGCTTTTATGTATCCTATGTGAGTTGCTCAATGGATACAGGTACAACTTTCTGTTTGTATGTAGTATGTAAAGATATATGAAAATAGAGTCTATCATTTGTCTATTCTGTACAATAATACAAATTTATGGGGAAACGTGGCTCAGCAGTATAATCTTTACTTCATACCCGAAAACCGTTGATTTCGACTACCCACCAAGCTGTGTGGCCTTGAGCTAGTCACCTGGCCCTAGCTCACTTTGCAGCGCTGCACTACGGCTGATGCCTGGGTTATTCCAGTCTTCTCTTGGAATAGGCCGACCAGAAAGACAAATTTCCCCTTGGATATGAGTCAAGGGAATTTTATTATTTTTATCCATTTCTGATTTATCCCCAGCGTGGTCAAAGACATCAAGAGTGTCCAACAAAGCATCGGCTACTGTCCACAGTTTGACTCCCTCTTTGATGAGCTGACGGCCAGAGAGCATCTCCAACTTTACTGTCGACTTAGGGGGATTCCCCCTAGTGATGAAAACCAGGTGGGTGCTATGGGGGATTTCACGTTTATTCACTTCACTTTATTCTCCTGGCTATGGTGATCACATACCTGCCTACTTTTACACACGGAAATTTGATGACAATCACCGACTTACAGAAATGGAAGAAATATGGATTTTGATTTCACACCAATTTGGTCGGAGTGTACGAGAAAATTTTTTTTCTCTTTTCAGTTTTACGGAGAACAAAAAACCATTTGTTGGAATTTATAAAAGCTGCCACTGAGTTCCACTCCCATAATAGCAAAATCGGCGCTAACTCGTAATTTTGGGCATCAAGTTTATTTTACACATAAAAGTTTCTATGAAACGTTTTTTTCTGGTTTAGTTGAGTATTACTGAAATGTCACCATTGGTTAGTGATGAATTTGTGGTGGTTCAAGTAGGCAGGCACGTAGTCGTAGAGGAGACAAGGGAGTTGATATTGCAGTAAGAACCCTCCATACAGAACACGTCCTCAGCTTTTCTCATTAGTGTTAGGCTGTCAAAGCCTGTCAATTCCTTGACATCATCCATCCAGCACGTAGTCGTAGAGGAGACAAGGGAGTTGATATTGCAGTAAGAACCCTCCATACAGAACACGTCCTCAGATTTCCTCATTAGTGTTAGGATGTCAAAGCCTGTCAATTCCTTGACAGCATCCATCCAGCATGGTGTGTCTCTCCTTCTGCATCCCTCCAAGGAAATCCTTGCATGATGGTTGTTGCCAATGACTCAAGTGAGAAACGAGACAATTTTCTTCTTTTGACAATAGACAAGAGAGATTCCTGTGGTCCTGTCAGAGAAACAAAACCTGTGTGAACCTCTTTATTGGGCCTACAGTCTTGTCTAGATTATGTCTACAAACATTTCACACCTCTGTCTCATAAGTCCACTACGAGTTTTGTCTGATATAAGCACACATACACCGACACACACCACAAACTGACACACTCACACATGATACTCTCAAACACTCATACACACTAACACACATACACTGAAATCTTGGTTTGGAATTTGATGTCATTTTGCCAGATATGTATTTTATGATTAATGTCTATACCAATTTGTCCACAGGTCGTAGAGTGGGCTCTCAACAAACTTGGACTAACAAAGTATGCAGACAAATTATCTGGCACATACAGTGGCGGCAACAAACGGAAGTTGTCGACGGCAATAGCCCTGATAGGACACCCACCCATCATCTTTATGGTATGTTTGCACAATGCCTGTGTTAGGGATTTCACTGGAGGATAGAACACACACAGATATACGGGGAATATGCCATGTTTTGTTGTCACAGAGAGAGATGTATGCGTGTGTGTGTGTGTGTGTGTGTGTGTGTGTGTGTGTGTGTGTGTTTGAAAGAGAGAGAGAGAGAGAGAGTAAAAGAGAGACGGAGAGAGAGAGAGAGAGAGTGGTAGTGTGTGTGAGTGTGTGTGTGTTTGAAAGAGAGAGAGAGTAAAAGAGAGATGGAGAGTGTGTGTGTTTGTGAAAGAGAGAGAGAGAGTAAAAGAGAGAGTGAAAAAGTGAGAAAGAGTGGGGGGGGGGGGGGGTTGGAGAAAGAGAAATGAGAGTGAAAAAAAGAGAGAGAGATGATCAGAGAAAGAGACAGAGAGAGAGAGAGAGTGAAAAAAAAAGAGAGTGAGACAGACAGACAGACAGAGAGAGAGAGAGAGAGAGTCAGCGATAGAGGTAGTAACAGAGGTAGAACAAGAATGATAGAGAGACAGAAGGAGAGAGAGAATGACAAAGAGAGACAGAGAGATAAGATAAGATAGGAATAATATTTATCCACATGTGGAGATAAATGTAGGGTACGGCCTCAATTTATAGGGTAGAGAAGTCGTCACGTCACACCTTAGTCTTTTCCGGTTCAAAACTCACTGGAAGTGTGTAACCAACCAGTCCTCTGGACAACGAATAGACAATGAATATGTTTTATTTTTATATAGAATTATAAGGTGGCATAACTATTTGAGTAGCAAGATGTATAAGCAGATTCTTAGGATTACGGGAGGTAAAAAAGCAAGGGATGGATGATCTTTATTAATGCCCATCAAAACATATTCAGACTAGAAAATACGATGCTATCACTCTGACACCAGAAGATCATTTACACAGATATGTAGTCAGTCCTCCGGAAGAGTGGTTTTACACTTCCAATGAGACTGGAACCAGTGTGTTGACATCACATTGCTGTTCCCTTTTCGCTAATAATAGAAATAACAAATGGTCCACAATGACTCAGTGCTGGTTGGATAGGACTGGCCTCAATCACCGTATGGAATGATGTCATGAATAACACACTCCCTCACACTCCCTCACACACCCCCCACACATTTCAGGATGAACCAACCACAGGCATGGACCCCCACTCCAGACGATTCTTATGGGACCTCATTCTCAGTCTGATTCAAGATGGACGCTCTGTCATTTTGACATCTCACAGGTATACACACACATACACACACACACACATACATCCACAAACAATCACACACACACACATCCACAAACAATCACACACACACACACACATCCACAAACAATCACACACACATACATCCACAAACAATCACACACACACACACACACACACATCCACAAACAATCACACACACGGATTTGTTCCGTATTTGACTTCTTGAGTTCGTAAGTCCGTACTTTTAGTTCAAAATCTGTATTTTATAATTTTTGACAAAGTTGTGGTAAACAAGGCATGAGAGCCTAACGAATTATAATTATTACTACTACTATTGTTATTATTATTATTATTATTATTATTATTTTATATATTATGATTATGATTATATGTAGTTGATTGATTGATATGATTATGTTATTATTTATTATGATTATTTATTATATTATTATTATTATTTATTATGATTATGATTATATTATATATTATGATATATTATATATTATTATATTATTTATTATTATATTATCATTATTATATATTATTATATTATATATTAATTATTTATTTATTATTTATTATTATTATATATTATTATTATTATTTATTATTATTATTATTATTATTGGTGTCCACTGAGAGATGATGGGCAGGATTTAGCATAATCTCCATTCCAGTGGAGCTCTTTAATTTGTATTAAGCCTCTCTACCATAAATGATTTTCAACAATTAAAAAAAATCCAGTTGATTATATGACGCCTGTTAGTGTTAGTAGTAGTAATTAAAAAGGCTGACTTTTATATGTTGTGATTCGATTAAGGGGGGGGCACACATCGTCCCCTCATCCCGGGCCAAATGGGCGTTCCTTATTTTATTTTTGAAAAGTTGGCAGCTATGATATTATAATAATTATTATATGTATTGTTGTTATTGTCAAGTGGCTGTCGTCATCATCATCATTGTGTGTACTTGTGAGAGTACAAGTGTGAGAATATAAGCGTGTATACTCGCTATATAAATGTGTATATTTGTTGTTGATGACAAGCGGGTATTGGTGCTATTCATTTATCCAGCTGGATATAACACACCAACACATATAACACACCAACACATATAACACACCAACACATATAACTCACCAACACATATAACTCACCAACACATATAACACACCAACACATATAACACACCAACACATATAACACACCAACACACCAACCTATGTTTGACCATGAACGGCTCTAGTCTGATTGATAGAATTGAGTGAGGACTCCCCATAAAAATGGTTGTCTAAATGTATGACGTGTGTATGTGTGTGTGTCCTTTCTATTTAGCATGGAGGAGTGTGAGGCTCTGTGTACACGGCTGGCCATTATGGTTAACGGGACATTCAAGTGTATGGGAAGTGCTACACATCTCAAGGACAGGTTTGGGGATGGCTACACATTTACTCTCCGTGTCAAAGGACCCGAATATGAACGGGCAAGAAGGGAAGTGACAAGGTTTATACAACGACACATACCTCCTGCTGTGGTCAAGGTGAGTCGTCTCGAATATAAATATCTCTCTCTCTCTCTCAATCTCTCTCTCTCAATCTCTCTCTCAATCTCTCAATCTCTCTCTCTCTCTCACTCTCTCAATCTCTCTCTCTCTCTCAATCTCTCTCTCTCTCTCTCAATCTCTCTCTCTCTCTCAATCTCTCTCTCTCACTCTCTCTCTCAATCACTCTCTCAATCACTCTCTCTCTCTCTCTCTCACTCACTCTGTCACTCTCTCTCTCTCTCTCTCATTGTTTATTGTGTATTATGACACAGATAATTTTTATCTGTTGTTTATTGTGTTTGTGTTTGTTTGTTTATCACAAGGATAATATTTTTATTTGTTTGTAGTTTGTGACATATCTGTTGTTTATTGTGTGTGTGTGTGTGTGTGTATCTATGTGTTTGTGTGTGTGTATATGTGTGTGTGTGTGTTTGTGTATCTATGTGTTTGTGTGTGTGTGTATATGTGTGTGTGTGTGTGTTTGTGTATCTATGTGTGTGTATATGTGTGTGTGTGTGTGTTTGTGTATCTATGTGTTTGTGTGTGTGTATATGTGTGTGTGTGTTTGTGTATCTATGTGTTTGTGTGTGTGTGTTTGTGTATCTATGTGTTTGTGTGTGTGTATATATATATGTGTGTGTGTGTGTGTTTGTGTATCTATGTGTTTGTGTGTGTGTATATATATATGTGTGTGTGTGTGTGTGTGTGTGTTTGTGTATCTATGTGTTTGTGTGTGTGTATATATATATGTGTGTGTGTGTGTGTGTGTATCTATGTGTGTTTGTTGTTTGTGACAAGGATAGTTTTTATATGTTTTTTGTAGTCTGTGACATGTCTGTTGTTCATTGTGTGTGTGTGTGTGTATCTATGTGTGTGTGTTTGTTTGTGTGTGTGTGTATCTATGTGTGTGTGTTTGTTTGTGTGTGTGTGTGTATCTGTGTGTGTTTGTTTGTGTGTGTGTGTGTATCTATGTGTGTGTGTGTATTTGTTTGTGTTTTTGTGTGTGTTTGTTGTGTGTGTGTGTGTTGTGTGTGTGTGTCTATGTTTGTGTGTTAGTGTGTTTTTTGTTGTGTGTGTTCTATGTGTGTGTGTGTTATCTATGTGTGTGTGTGTGTGTATCTATGTGTGTGTGTGTATATCTATGTGTGTGTGTGTATCTATGTGTGTGTGTGTATCTATGTGTGTGTGTGTATCTATGTGTGTGTGTGTGTATCTATGTGTGTGTGTGTGTGTGTGTGTTTGTGTGTATCTATGTGTGGTGTTGTGTGTGTGTGTGTGTGTGTATCTATGTGTGTGTGTGTGTGTGTGTGTATCTATGTGTGGGTGTGTATCTATGTGGTGTTGTGTATCTATGTGTGTGTGATCTATGTGTGTGTGTGGTGTATCTATGTGTGTGTGTGTGTGTGTATCTATGTGTGGGGGTGTATCTATGTGTGGGTGTGTATCTATGTGTGGGTGTGTATCTATGTGTGTGTGTATCTATGTGTGGGTGTTTGTTTGTGACAAGGATAGTTTTTATATGTTTGGTCATCACACTGAATCTGTTTTCAAACTCCTACGTCTGGTCCCCCCTCCCCCCCCCCCCCCCCCCCCCCCAACCCCCCACTTGTGTGTGTGTGGCCATGCCTTGATAGGAAGAACATTACAATTTGGTGCAATATGAATGGAAGACGCGACCAGTCTCACTGGCCCAGTTGTTTTTTACCTTGGAGAAGGCAGAGACAGAACTTGGGGTCTTGGAGGATTACTCTGTCAGTCAAAATACACTGGACAATGTGAGTGGTCATCATCATCATCATCATCGCCATAATACCTGTTGCCATCATCATCATCATTATCGCCAAAATACCTGTTGCCATCACCATCATCATCATCATCGTCATCACCATCATCGTCATCATCACCATCATCATCATCATCATCGCCATAATACCTGTTGCCATCACCATCATCATCGCGGACATAATACCTGTTGCCATCACCATCATCATCATAAAAACTGTTGCTATCACCATCATCATCATCACCATAATAACTGTTACCATCATCTTCATCATCACCATAATAACTGTTACCATCATCATCTTCATCATCATCACCATCACCATAATAATTGTTACCATCATCATCTTCATCATCATCACCATCACCATAATAATTGTTGCCATCATCATCATCATCACCGTCACCATAATAACTTTTGCCATCATCATCGTCACCTTATTAACTGTTGCCATCACCATCATCATCATCACCGTCACCATAATAACTGTTGCCATCACTATCATCATCATCACCATAAAAACTATTGCCATCATCATCATCATCATCATCATCATCATCATTTTCATCCTCATCCTTATCACCATCATTTTATTTATTTACCCCTCCCCTCACCCCAACACCAACTGTAATGAGAAAGTAATGAATTGTTTCATGTCTGGTCACTTCTCAAGTCGTTGTCGTTTTTGTTTCCCCCTCCCCCTTCCCCACCTCTCAGGTATTCATCAATTTTGTCAAGCAACAGACAGAAATAGTCAAGGATGAGGAGGGAGAGGAGGAAAGTAGGATTCGATCCTTCAGCTCTAGACTACGGAATCGAGCCTCCAACTTACTCAACCAATCAGACGAACCTTTACTTATACCCAACAACCAATCGGATGACAGCTTAGAAATCAGTGATGATGAAATCATGTTGTCTCTAGACGACTCACAAGGGGTGGGTGACAATTTAGTTGGTGTTTTTTAACATTTACCTGACATTTGGGAGGGGGGAGGGGGGGAAGATGTTTTCTTTTTACTTAGTAGTAGTAGTGTTGGTAGCAATAGTAGTAGTAGTGTTGGTAGCAGTAGTAATAATAATAATAATAATAATAATAGATCTTTATTGTCCATAAATATGGCAATTTGTCATTTAGTTACACTTGTTATAATGTTAAACGATAACTAAGATTGAACAGATATTTCACTCCTACTTATTTTCTCTCTCTCTCTCTCTCTCTCTCTCTCTCTCTCTCTCTCTCTCTCTCTCTCTTCTTTCTTTCACACGTGCGATATACACAACATAAACATATTCATTTCGTTTTCAATTTGTTACGATTGTGGCAATTCGACACCAAAAATTATCATCATTATCAATTGGTCAGTTAATCTTACATTAAATAAATTAATCAGTTAATCAGTCAACGAATCAATCCTTGGTTTTTCTGTACCATATGAAATATTCAAAATTTTTATTGCTGATGGAACGAACGTTGATTTATACTTGTTAGTTCTACATTTAATCTGACAAAACCTTCTCCCAGATGGTAAAAGACTAAATTCATGGTATAAAATATGTTTTTTATTGTTGGTAATTGAGAATGCTTTCCTTTCTATTGCTTTTCCATGAATTCTTTCTACTCCATCAAGAGGATGGTTTATTATTTTAGTATTTTATTATAGTAGTAGTAGTGTTGGTAGCAGTAGTAGTAGTAGTAGTAGTAGTAGTGTTGGTAGTAGTAGTAGTGTTGGTAGCAATAGTAGTAGTAGTGCTCGTGCTACTACTACTGTCCACTCTGGATAATCGCAACTCTGTTAATTGCAACTTTTGGTTAATCGCAACATTTCCCAAGAAACGGAATTAACGCTATATAAAAGTCACTGGTTATTTGCAACAAGCTTCAATTAATCGCAGCAAAAATTGGCGAATCCAAGAAATCAAACAAAATTTCATGATTGAATTTCATCGTGGGTGAAATCATGACAGGTTGACGAATCAAAAGTGGGTGGGGTTTAGTGCTACAGTCGTGTGTCACCACCCTTTTGGAGACAGAAGATGGCAGGGCTTTGCAGTAAGGGTTTGTGAGGTCATCTGTGACCTTTAGATGGGAGGTGAGGGGGGCTGGGCATAGTTTAGACAACAGGTAGATAATGACAGTTGTAAAGGAGAGACTGAGGGATGATATCCTTTGTTGTGGGATTGACAACTGTGCATTGTGACCAACGGGTTTGGTGAAAGCTTATTGTCTATCATCATGGCTAAACTTGACTCTTACTAAATGTTGAGAAAAGAGTGAAAGTGAATTAAATCTGAATAAGATGTCGGCTTGCATCGATGCTGCTTTTGCTTGTCAAAATCTATACAAGGCTGCCATGTGGTTTTTGTCTCAATCAAATTGTTCAGTCTGTGGTGGACTCAGAACAATGTTTACAACTGGTTTGGGTTTACCATATGTGTATAAAATGTTGCAATAGTGTACAGGAAACTCACCTTTGTTAATTGCAACATTTTTGCTGATCCCAAGATATTGCGATTATCCGGAGTGAACTGTAGTGGTAGTGGTGGTGGTAGCAGTTGAAGTAATAGTGGTAATTGTAGTCGTAATAAATGTAGTAGTTGTCGTAGTAAATGTAGTAGTTGTCGTAGTAATAGAAGTTGTAGTAACAGTTGTTTCTAGTAATAATAATAATAATAAAATATATTGATAATGTCAAATCTTATTTCTTTCATATTTTTTTTCTTTCCTTCCACAGAATCGACTCACTCTGATGCCATTATAGATTTCAGTTTTACACATTTTACACATGTATATCCGCCCATCCATCCATCCATCCATGCATTCATCCATCCATCCATCCATCCATCCATCCATCCATCCATCCATCCATGCATTCATCCATCCATCCATCCATCCATCTAATGCCATTTATTTCCGTCTCATTTTGAATGTATATTACCTATCTATATTTACATACGATATTTGTGTATTAATATAACTTAATTCCCGTTGCAATAATCATGTATTTTGGGAGGAGGGAAGAGAGACAAAGAGAGAGAGTGTGTACGTGAGGAGAGAGACACAGAGAGAGAGAGTGTGTTCTATTGGGTGAATGCGGTTATCACAGATTCTGTCTCTTAGTTGTAACCAACACAGTGAATACTTTGAAGAGGACAGCACACATGTAAACTTTTTTTTTAAGGCTCAAAGATTTCAAGGAGTGAACAAAACTCACAAAATCACACAAATCCTTTTGATAACAAGTCTTCACACCGAGATACCAGTCAGTCCCGTGTGTGGAGAGGTCATTGTCACAAACTAAGGGAGTGAATTTGGTAGATGATGCATTCACTCAATAGGTGTGGCAGTCCAGACACGACATTTGGAATTCACAGTTGAACAAATTAAGCATATCTCAAATATCCATTAAAACAAACAAATCTTTAAGGGAAAACCATAAATGATCAAAAATATGGAAAATATGTCGGCTTCAATTCAAACTGCATTTTTATCCCACAACCTAGCAGATTTGGTACCAACATTTAGGTCAACACATCAGCTACTCAGTGAAATGTGGAAACGTGTGCATAAATTTACTACACATTCCTTACCTAAGAAAATCTGCTCTTATATCGATGTTGATTTTTATAAATCACAAAAGTAGTTCTCATATTTCCACCATTTACGGACCCCAATTTCTCACATGGGTGTCTATAAAACGCCATATTTGTGTTTCTAATTAAGACATCAAGATAGAATTCGAAGTAATTAACTCAACAATGCCTGGGATTTAATAACTCTTTGTCATAGATTGGGAGGTTTAGTTGGGCTTTTACACGGCTCTCATGCCTTTATCAACTCTATGTTAAACACAAACGTGATCCTTAACCAGTGTTGGGTTTGGCCTGTCAAGAGTGTTGTCTTGCACATTAATCTGTACACACAAAGTACACGCATGATAATATTGATGTCTGGTGTGTTGGGTTGTATTCCTATTGGGTTTAGAATTATTACCAAATTTTAATCTTGCTAAAGACCCTGTAAAATGGAGTTTGTATGTTTTCGTGTGTGTGTGTGTGTGTGAGAGAGAGAGAGAGAGAGATAGAGAGAGAGAGGAAGAGAAGGAGATAGCTAGAGAGAGAGTAAGGACCAATCATTTACACTAATCCTGACCAACATTTCTCTGGCAACTCCAGCATTTCCCATCATGCCATGTATCCATGACAACAAGAAATGAAAGGATTAGAATGGAGTGGGTGTCACGACAGAGACACTCTACGTTGTTGTAGAATATCAGTCAAGTCTTGGGTTCAATTCCCCGTCACTGCAAAACGTTTTTTATTCTTTATTTTGATCTGGTACTTTTCTACTCCTTTCATTTGTTGTGCTTAAGAAACACGTGCCTGTTCCACTGGCTTGTCTGACTCCCTATGTCACGTGACAGGTCTCCCTACTCAAACCACAATCCCAGTTCTCATTGAAGGTTATAGCATGTATCTCTGGGTCACACATGACCTCACACTAGCTCCCTATGTCACATGACCAGTGGGTCAAAGGTTATCTAACGAGTTTATTTTAATTTGGTTTCTGTATTACATTGACACATATGTGACCAATTTTCTCTAAATAGTATGATGTCGAGGTGACCAAGATGACAACGAGGGATTTTATGGATCAAATGACCAGAAATGTCACATTTTAGTTTTGGTCACTGTGACACTTGAAATTAAACAAAAATCAAACCCAAGTCTGGTTTACTAGACTTCAACCAATTAACTGCTGTAGTCTGAAAAAATTTGGCCAGAAAACTCGTTCAAATTCCAATGGATTGAAATGCCCAGCGTCTTGGCAAAAACTCTCAAACCGGGATCTTTAACTCTCTTAGGACTAATCCTGTCAATAACACTCTTTAACTCTTTTAGGACTAATCCTGTCAATATATGGGACTAGTCGCCGGCTGTGTAAACAAATCCCATATATATACGGGATCACACAGCATGAAAATTATTTTCGATTTTTAGATGCTCATGCATGTGAGTGTGACTTGTCTTCAACACTAGTTAAACATTTTACCGTGAATGGTGCAGGGCAGTATCGATATTGGTTTCAATTTTATAAAGATTTAGAGCAAGTCAGTCAAAATGGACAAAGAATCAATATTTATCTATATTCTTAACTCTTGATCCGAAATGCTACAAAATATGCCATTCAAACTTAAAAGTGGATTATGCTGAAGAATGATGCTTTATTAGTTACTTTTGACATTTTTGTATTGTTCTGTGTTTTCGCTAAGATTTTATGACTCAAAAACTACAGTTTTTTAAAGTATAACACCCATTTTATTCATTACAAGTCATTTTCCTTGAATTTTTGCAGAAAACCAAAAAATACACATTTTCAAGAAATCCCATCATTAAAACTGTAACAGATAGAGTGACATTATGTTATGTATAATAACAGATAGGGTGAGATTTTGTTATGTATAATAACAGATAGAGTGAGATTATGTTATGTATAATAGTAAATTTCAAACTAATTACTTATCATCTTTCATTAAGATATAACAATAACTTTGATTAACTTGGTTTTTAAAAACCCTTTAAAAAACAGTCTTCAACGCTTGTAGAGGTAAGAAAACCTCAGTCTCAAGAGAGTTAAGGTTCAGCAAAGTCCCAGGTTTGAGAGTTTTTGGCAAAGTGAGGGTCATTTAAATCGATTGGTATTTCAAGGATGAGTTTTCTGGCCAAATTTTAAAATACGAGGTTTTCCAGAGTACAACAGTTAATTGGTCAAATTGAAATATTTCACATCGAATCACCAAGACCTATTACCATTTTCAGATGCTTGGTCACATATTTCACATCGAATCAACAAGACGTATTACCATTTTCAGATGCGTGGTCACATATTTCCAATCCACGGTCTTCTCTAGTCCAAACTGCGTCCAGTGCCATCTCCTGGGTGGGGTTCCTGACCTCCCATAGTGGACAGGGAGGCACTTCCTGTGTCTTCTATCCCCCCCATATCGTGTTTTCCAACATGCTTTCTGTCTTTGTCTTGGAATGAGAGTACTTGGTTTTTGTTTTACGATCACCGGCTTCAGGCAGCCCCTACCGTTTTCTACTTGTTGGTTTTGGTAGATGATATTTTTTTGTCTTGTAAATCATCTCTCTGTTACGTATTGTATTATTTTTGTTTTAATTATATATGATTTGTAAACATTTGAGTGCATTCCTCTTAGTGGGGACCTGTGTTTGTGTCAGGATGAGACTTATAAGTACTTTAATGATGTGCTCTTGGAATCTACATCCGTTTCCTATTTGAACCAATTCCCCTTTGTCTTACCTTTTCTTGGGTGCTTTAATTGTAATTCTAGAACTTTTTACAATCCCATTTTCTTCCTTTTTACTGGCTCTGATATGACCTAATGTGCTGCAAGCGCCACAAAACAAAAACAAACAAGTGCCATTTCACCATTGTGTTACTACCTCATACAATGGTGCATTCCATGTGTTAGGCAGAGCCAGACAAAAAGCCCGTCTAGGTTCATTGTATTACTACCTCATACAGGAAAAGCAAGCTAAGTTGTGAAGGGTGCAATATCGGATAGCACTCAAACTGAAATTTTTATCTGCAACCCGATTATGATTACTAGTTTGTAATTGAGTATGCCTGATATGGGAAATGACATTGCATATCACATGGGACATGGACTGTGGGAAATGACGTTGCATAGCACATGGGACATGGACTGTGGGAAATGACGTTGCATAGCACATGGGACATGGACTGTGGGAAATGACATTGCATAGCACATGGGACATGGACTGTGGGAAATGACGTTGCATATCACATGGGACATGGACTGTGGGAAATGACGTTGCATATCACATGGGACATGGACTGTGGGAAATGACGTTGCATAGCACATGGGACATGGACTGTTTTTTTTTTTTTTGTTTTTTTTTTTTGTTTGTTGCTTTAGGTCTCTTCCAACACAATTGAGGTTATATGAGAGACCGCTGAAACAAAAAAACAAGCAATCTAACAAAAATAGTACAAATGTCAATCAAAATCATAACCTAAAGATATCATAAGCTAAATTATAAATAACCAAGAACAAACAGGCAGAGGATTTACAGGAAAAAAAATATCCCCTGTCAAAAACCAAAGAAGCAGGATAGGCTAGTAAAGAGAAGAAGAAACGACATCACTATCGGATCGTACACCCATGCGAACATCATAGGTATATGATTCAAGGGTGATGCTCCCATCCAACCACCCGCTGGACATGGACTGTGGGAAATGACGTTGCATATCTCATGGACTGTGGAAAATGATCTTGCATAGCACATGGGACATGGAATGTGGGAAATGACGTTGCATAGCACATGGGACATGGACTGTGGGAAATGACGTTGCATAGCACATGGGACATGGACTGTGGGAAATGACATTGCATATCTCATGGACTGTGGAAAATGATCTTGCATAGCACATGGGACATGGAATGTGGGAAATGACGTTGCATAGCACATGGGACATGGACTGTGGGAAATGACGTTGCATAGCACATGGGACATGGACTGTGGGAAATGACGTTGCATATCTCATGGACTGTGGAAAATGATCTTGCATAGCACATGGGACATGGAATGTGGGAAATGACGTTGCATAGCACATGGGACATGGACTGTGGGAAATGACGTTGCATAGCACATGGGACATGGACTGTGGGAAATGACGTTGCATATCTCATGGACTGTGGAAAATGATCTTGCATAGCACATGGGACAATCTGATAGATAATTATTGTGTATCATTTAAATTGTCTGGTATTCGATAAAGCATGCCCTGGTATTGATGAGTGAGTCATGGTTGTATGAGTGAGTCATGGTTGTTATAGTTTCCAGTCATTTTACCCAAGCTTTTTGTCTGGCTCGGCCTCATCTATGGAATTTGCCTCGAGTCACACCAATCTGTGTTGGTTCCACGTCCATTTGGGGCTGAATGATCATAGTTATAATAATAGTGATAGGAAAGGATCAAATCAAGGGAGATTATTAATATTCCAGTCTCCAGACACGTATTGATTGGTGAACCGACATAACATGCCTCGACTAAATCACAGTTGCATTATATTTCACAGTACTGGAATGGTTCTTGGTTCTCATATCATTTTAAAGTGCAGAGAACAAGTTTTCAATTTGTTGTGATTGACAAATAGTTAAAGCCTAATAGGAATTTTAGATTCAAATTTTGTTCAAGGTTAGGAATCCAGGATTGCCAAAATTAGATAAAATCTCATCTAGATAATTCTTTCATCTGTCTGTGCCAAATTTTATCAAGTGTAAGAATAAAATACGGATTTTTGCTTTTGAAAAAAAAACTATCAGACGACCCATTATGATTCTCTCACATCATCTAGGAATTTCAAAATAATGAAATTTGAAAATAATAAAATTCCCATAGGGGAAATTTATCTTCAGGGTCCTTTCCAAAGGAGCACTGGAATAACCCAGGCAGCAGTTGTATTCGAACTCCGTGCCTTTAGGCTTTAGGGTCTGAAGCAGAGACCAAACCACTGAGCTGATGCACCTATATCTCTGAATGGTGGGAGAAGGCTCAGGTTTAATTGCTAATTTTAGTTGGTTGAGAATCTGTGAATCACATTTGTCTCAGAAATAACAAGCCGATGTGGAAATGGAACAAACAAGTCTTTGGGTGGCAAAATGTTTGTATGGGTTTATGTGGGTGTGTGTGGGTGTGGATGACTAAGTGTGAGACACACCAACCAGACCTTTCATAGTCAACGTCTTTCCAAATTTATTCTCACACGTTTTTTTATTATATACTTTTATTGTCACATGACCTGTTTTTGTTTTTTTTTTTTGTTTCTTACAGGCTGCACACTGTGTGATTCTGACTTTCTGGGACACCCTGTGTCCCACACTGTGTGATTCTGTCTTTCTGGGACACCCTGTGTCCCACAGTGTGATTCTGTCTTTCTGGGACAGACACCCCATGTCCCACACTGTGTGATTCTGTCTTTCTGGGACACCCCGTGTGTAAAACACAAAGTCCCCCTGCCTATCCCCAATGTTTTATAGCCCTGTCTACTTGAAGGATAGAGTACAGAATATTCCTATACAATTTTATTTGTTGTTATCGTCTTCATCACCATCATAGTTCGTAGTTTGTCAAGGTTGATGATTACGGTATCGTGATATTTCTGATGATGATGATATTTGTATGTCATGATATTTACGATGATGATATTTGTGGTCATGATAAGTTTTACGAATATATTTGAAATGATATACATTATAACAATATTTATACCTACTGATGATATTTGAAATGATATTGATATAGAAAGATATATATATATATAGATATACTCATGCCAAATTTTCCCCATTTGATTTTACGAATTGATTTGTAGCAGTTTTTGAATTGTACTTTTGACGATTTACTTTGTATGTAGAATTTGTTTGTTTTTTTGTTCTTCCAGAAATAAATTGCTGATGTCGGTTTTGATGTAAAATGATTGAAACCGGTAATGAAAAATGAAACAGGCACAGAACCAAGCCATTTTGGGTTTCTTTCCGTCTTTGTCTTGGAATGGGATTACAAATAGGCACAGAACCAAGCCATTCTTCGTCTTGGAATGGGATTACAAATAGGCACAGAACCAAGCCATTCTTTGTCTTGGAATGGGATTACTTGGTTTTGTCCAAACCTTGGCTAGAATCCTTGACTGGACTGGGAGGAAAACAAATTTATAATTAGTTTGGGAGAGCATATTTTATTTTCATTGTAAATCATCTCTCTGTCATTGTCATGTACTGTTATAGTTTTTAGTTTTGAATATATCATGATTGTATACACTGAATGGGGACCTTTGCTTGTGTCTGGGTGATATTCTAAGGTGATCTCAAACTAAATACATTGATCATGTGCTCTTGGAATCTACCTGTTCACTATTTGAACCGATTCCCTTTGTCTTACTTTTTCTAGGGTGCTTTAATTGTAATTCTATAATTATTTTACTGTCCCATTTTCTTCCTTCTTACTGGTGCTGAAATGACCGTAAAACCCTTTAAAAACAAACATATTCTGTTTGGTGTCTTGGCTGCCTGGAGCCTTGACCAAGGAAAAGAACGTATTGTCAGTTGCCATGATGAGGCATACACCAAACCCATTGATGTGTGTGAGTGATAGTTGAATAGCTTAGTGGTTGGTGCACGTCCAGTATTTACATCCCTATGTCAATCATCAAGTTTACATTTTGTTTGATGCCTTCTGTCGTCATAAGTCAAGGGTCGCTAAGTGGGTCGAATTGAGTTATTGTGTCGTTACAATATTTTATTTTTTTGGATAGAAGCAATGCTGTTAACGGCATGGTACTCAACTGAGTAAAGATCCTGGTCCAAGGATAGAAGCAATGCTGTTAACGGCATGGTACTCAACTGAGTAAGGATCCTGGTCCAAGGACTCAAGCTGGGACCAAGAAGATGATATTTTTGTCCTTTTACATCGTCTCTATCTCTACATTGTGCTGTCATTTAAAAAATGTTTTGAACAAACGATTTGTAAACCTTTGAGTGTTTTGCTTTTAGTTTGGATCTGTGTTTGGCTGATGGTACTTTTAGGTGATCTCAAATATGCACAATGTATAGTGTGCTCTTGGATTACGTCTGATCCCTATTTGAACCATTCCTTGGTGCTCTTGGAATATAGCGTCTGTTCCTATTGAACCATCTTTGTGCTCTTGGAATCTAGTCTGTTCCTATTGAACCTCCTTGTGGCTCTTGGAATCTAGTCTGTTCCCTTTTGAACCATTCCTTGTGTGCTCTTGGAATTACTCTGTCCTTTTGAACCCATCGATGTGTGCTCTTGGAATCTACGTCTGTTCCCTATTTGAACCATTCCTTGTGTGCTCTTGGAATCTACGTCTGTTCCCTATTTGAACCATTCCTTGTGTGCTCTTGGAATCTACGTCTGTTCCCTATTTGAACCATTCCTTGTGTGCTTTTAATTGTAAATCTATAACTTCTGGGTGGGGTTCCTGACCTCCCATAGTGGGCAGGGGGGTACATACTGTGTCTTCTATCCCCTTATATCTGTTTTCCAACATGCTTTCTCTCTTTGTCTTGGAATGAGATTACTTGGTTTTTTCCTGGTCCTAGCTGGGAGGGAAACAGTCGAGTGCATAGTTATTGTTTTGGGAGATGATATTTTTCCCCTTGTAAATAATCTCTCTGTTATGTATTATTATATTTGTTATTTTTAATGTGTAATGAAATGTAAGCATTTGAGTGTATTCCTTTTTTTTTTCGATTTTGTGCTTGTGTCCGGATGAGACTTATAGGTGATCTCAAACTAAGTACATTAGTGATATTCTCTTGGAATCTACATCTGATCCCTATTTGTTCCCAGTTCCCCTTTGTCTTACCTTTTCTTGGGTGCTTTAATTGTAATTCTAAAACTTTTGACTATCCCATTTTCTTCCTTTTTACTGGTGCTGGTATAACGTAAATGTGTTGCAAGCGCCGTAAAACCCTTAAAAACAACAAACTAAAACAAATCTATAACTTTTTACTACTTATACCATTTTATTCCTTTTCACTGGCGCTGAAATAACCTAAATTATGTCTCGCAAGCGACGTAAAACCCCCAAAACAACCAAACCAATCTTATCTTGTCTTATCTTGTTTTATCTCTTCTTATCTTGTGAAAATCTACCCAGGATCCAATGCTATCCTTCCACTGCCTTGTCAATGACATGATAATGTGGACACAATAGGAATAGAATCATTTGGATTTCTGTCTTCATCTTATTCCTTTATACACGATGAAATAAAGAATTGAATCGAAATTTAGTTTGACGCCTTGAAATGTAAATTTTAAATCTCTTCTCGAGTAACAATTATTATTATTATTATTATTATTATTATTATTATTATTATTATTATTATTATTATTATTATTATTATTATTATTATTATTATTATTATTATTATTATTATTATGAATGTTGTTACTGTGTAAATGTGGATGCCATGTCAATGAAGATATAAACATAAAATGGATTGAAATAAAATACACGTGTGTGTTCTTTAACATTTTGGCATTCTATATTTGTTTGTTATGCTGTGGCTGTGGTCTTATCTATGACCAGTTGTCTTGCATCCCTGGGTGAGTCCCATCGGGACCACATCCTGTGTTTTTCATCCATTTCTTTAGCCTTACCTATCTGAATGTGGAGGAAGGTGGTGGGGCGGGTGGTTGGATGGGAGCATCACCCTTGAATCATATACCTATGATGTTCGCATGGGTGTACGATCCGATAGTGATGTCGTTTCTTCTTCTCTTTACTAGCCTATCCTGCTTCTTTTGTTTGTGATTGTATTTTTGACAGGGGATATTTTTTTTCCTGTAAATCCTCTGCCTGTTTGTTCTTGGTTATTTATAATTTAGCTTATGATATCTTTAGGTTATGATTTTGATTGACATTTGTACTATTTTTGTTAGATTGCTTGTTTTTTTGTTTCAGCAGTCTCTCATATAACCTCAATTGTGTTGGAAGAGACCTAAAGCAACAAACAAAAAGGTGGTGGGGGAGGGGGGATTGAGGTGTAACCACAAATATAATAAAAACAAATTATTTTTCTACCAGCGTATCCCTCATTTTGCAGGTTTGCCATCATGAATGCCACATCTCTATGCATCTCGGCTCATAGTCATAGCATCATCTTCCTCCAGGCCCAGTTCTTTTATATTGTCCATTACCCTCTCAAACCATCTAGTCTTTGGACGTCCCTTTTTTCCTCTTTCCCGCTAATTGTAAGTCAGAACCTTTCCTTCCCACGTACTGGGCGACGCACTCCCTCTCTCGTCTCTTTACGTGTCCGAACCATTTCAATCTATCTTCTCTCATCTTTATTGATACATTCTTCACTTCAGTTAACCGTCGAATTAGTTCATTTTTCACTTTATCTTTTCTTGTCCAGTCAAGTGACCATCTCAACATCCTCATTTCCGCCACCTCAACTTCTTTATCTTATTTCTTTGTTGTAGCTGCAGTCTCTAGTCCATATAGTATTGCTGGTCTTACAACGTTGTATATATTTCCCCTTCAGCTTTGCGGAAATTCGTTTGTCACACACAACTCCAGTTACCTTCCTCCAATTATTCCAGCATGCCTGTATCCCCTTCTTAACCCCCATCTCATTGCCCCCACCTCCTTGTACAGTTGTTCCTGAGTATTTGAATTGGTTTGTCTCTGGGACATCATCTTCTCCTATCTTTATCGGTGGTTCTGCTCTCTGTTGTCCGATGCACAAATACTCTGTCTTCGATCCGCTTACCTTTAATCCCCTCCTTCCCAACACCGTCTCCAGCCCTAAAGCTCCTTTTCCGCTTCAGCATTTTGTATCATTTAAAAGTTATACTTCATCCGCATACATCGTGTTCCATGGTGCATCACGCCGAATGGGTTCTATGAGGACATCCATTACTATTGCAAACAACAGTGGGCGGAGAGCAGATTCCTGGTGTAATCCTACTCTTACACATCAAATGATTCAGTTTAGCTAACACTAACAGTCGTCCTTACCACGGTCTCGTTTCCTTCGTACATAGCTTGGATAACTTTTGATATATTTATCTGTCACCACATTTGCTCTTAGACAGTATTACAGTTATTTAGCAATGACTATGAAAAATGTTTTTTTCTCTTTTTGAGGAAAATTTATATCTAAAATCAAAGCCCTATCTCCACTGAGTAAAAATGTTTTTGAATTTTGAAAATCCATTCATAAATAAACAAGTTATGCAGTTTCAAAGGTGTCATTTATTTGGATGACCCGCAAAGAGGAAAAAAAACGCGAAAATATGGGACGCTTTTTCGTCACTTTTTTTTGACCTTTGGTTGTATCTTGCGTAATAAGTGGATTAAAAGATTGAAACTTGAAGAGCAAATTAGGATGGTGTTTTGTAAAATACGGGAAAAGTACTCGTCATATTCATATGAAATTTTACAACCAAAAAGAAGAAATGTTCATGTATTACCTTGTCAGCGACAAAACCTCCACGCCCGGTAGTTTTAGAAATATTTTACTCCAAAGAGTAAAAATCTATTTTTAACGGTCTTCTGGTAATCGCACGAGTTTTGTCGCTTGACATAATCTAAAATGACCTTTTTTCTAACTGTGTGCCAACTTTCAGTCATATTCATCAATAAACAGCGTCGTAATTAATTTTTTTAAATAGTATATACGAAACGGCTTCGTCCCATATTTTGACGCGAATTCGGGCACTTCGTAAGGGAGCGTTCACATATTACGTCATCAGCTAGGGGGGGAGGGGGGGTCTACCAAATGTTGACATGTGTTGACATGGGGGAGGGGGGGGGGGGTCAGACCCAAGATGATGTCATCAAAACATAGGCAAATTAGGCCTATTTTATTAAATGCAAGAGCTTCAAAAATGGCATTCCAAATAAATTAGCAAAAAGAAGATCAGCAAATGGGAGAAAGTGATGACGATGAAGATGAAATTGATGATACTATTTATAGTACATTGCCAGAGGTCCAAGGCAGAAACATTTTTGAATCAATTAATTTTATGTTTGGAAATTGAAACAGAAATTCATTCCACTAAAAGACTAATATGCTATAAAATAACTTGCCTCCTATACTATTTTAAATTACACTTTCTGAAATTTTTTTAATAGCACCTGCACCAAGTAGCCTAATTTAAATAATGTTTGTTAGATTTTATCTTTGCAAATTTAAATTTTATGTCCCCATTGTATCGTAAAACAAATTATCAACAGTTTCTGAAATTAATAAAATGTCTGAATGTGTTTTATCAAACGTTGATAATTAATGTTTATGGTTTGAAAAATGAATAATAAATATTGTGAAATTTAAGTTATCTTTTAGTTTTTATTAAATTAGATGACGTCATCATCTGTTGGGGGGGGGGGTCAGGTCAATGATGACAAGTGATGACTTGGGGGAGGGGGGGGGGGTCTAAAAAGGGCAAATTTTTGATGACGTAATATGTGAACGCTCCCTAAGCGAAAAAGAGGCCCAAAGATTTGTGCGGGATAGTCATTGCTACAGTTATTCTCTTGATGCCTTCCTGTCAATGAATACAGTGTAATTCTCTTGGCTTTTCTCTATACTTCTCTGCGATCACTTTTAAAGTATCCTTTGTACTTTTACCAGCAACAAATCCAAACTGTTCTTCACTTTTGTCCAAATCTTTTCTAATCCTCTTATCGATTACTCTTTCCCCATGTCTTCATTGTATGGCTCATCAACTGTATGCCCCCTATAGTTGCCGCATTCTTGAACATCTCCCTTATTTTTGTATATGGGGATCAATGTACTTTTTGTCCATTCTTCTGGCATCTTTTTTCTTTCTGTAAGATGTTGGATAACCGTACCAGGAAATGTAACCCTTCATCACCAAGGCATTTCTTGGTACCCGCTGCTGGTATCTCGTCTGGTCCAACTGCTTTCCTCCTTTCCATCTTGCTCACTGCATCCCATACTTCATTCTTGCTTATTTCATCGATTATCTTCTCTTTTGGTTGTGAACTGCTTGTTTCCTCTCCCTGTCATTCTCTTCATTCATGAGGTGTTCGTAGCATGTTTTCCATCTTGCTCGAATCATTCAATCCATCTTTGCCCAATATTCTCCCAATAAAACACTGTATGAAAAATGCAATGAAAGACCCTTATCCATTCAAATCCTGGAGGCAAGATGGCGGCTTTTTGTTCATATACTAGGAAGAGATGAAAATTTTCATCCTAATAAAGCCATGAATACTTTTTTTCAACCCATCTGGACACAAGAAATATCAAGGTAGACCACCCACGTCAATAGGCTTCAAAAGTCGTGACGTCACTTCCCTTGGAATGACGCATAGTAACTTAGTAACTGGTTCTAAACTATCGGAACAATGGCGGACGCCCTTATGAAATACTTCTCCAACTAGTATAAAAGTGTATCCAGAGGAGAAAAACATAAATCTGATCATGTTTTGACGTTTATACATTCTGATCACATGACGTGTGGAAAAGTTCAAGCCAGCATGAAGAATAAAAAGTACCGATTTTCTTTGTTTAGAATCAAGCTGCTCATTGGTGGGGGGACGTGACATCGGACTATTGAATTCAATTCACACTGTCCTCAATAGAGACCTAAAACGCCTTCAAAATAACAAAGAATTAAAATCAAAGGAAGACCTTATGAAATTAGCATCCACAGCAAAAGATCGAGAACAGTGGACGGAAATGACACGGATTATTAGAGAGGCAGCCGAGGCGTCCCGTTCGGATGATTAGGAAGCGACTTTAAAAAAAAAAAAATAATCTAGCTATGTAATTTTTATTAGTATTATGTGCAGAGTTTTAACAAGTTTACAATGCAAAACCCTACAAACTGTGGAGTGATCCTCGACAATATTGGAGGTTTCCACAAGACGAAGAAGAAGAAAGGCCAAGGTCAGCAAGTCACTACTACTACTACTACTACTACTACTACTACTAATACGACTACTACTACTACTACTACTACTAATACGACTACTACTACTACTACTACTACTACTATTACTACTACTACTATTACTACCACTACTACTACTACTACTACTACTACTACTACTACTACTACTACTACTACTATACGACGACTACTACTACTACTACTACTACTAAAACAACAACGACAACTGTAACACTTAGAAATTCGGTGATGGCCGACTCTACCAGCTGTTTCAGCCATTCAAAGGGAGATCATCCCCACCCTTCAATCGTCAACATGCCAGCTGTCCATCAAGAGTAACGACAAACGGGAAATCAATTCAATTGTCCTGTATCGACACAACCCAGACGTGACATTCATAAACAACTTAAAAGGCTCCTACACGCTCAGTTTTCAACCAGGGACGATCTGGGGACAGACACGGCTGAAGCAAGTCGTAGTGAAATCGCAATGTGTGTGGCCGAATACCTGGGCAACGAGCGGAGGGACGGTCGTTGCTTGTAAATCCCGCCTTGGTTAATATTTTTCGAGGCCATTGGCGATCGGGGGGCGTGGCAGTATAAAAAAGTGGTTATTTTTATTTTCGGATTTTCGCTGTTTTGACGTCAGATTCATAATCAGCGTCAAATTTACAATAGGTTTGATACCAAGAACTATGTGTTTACTCCAAAAATTGATGAAATTAGAAATAAATTTTAATTAATAAAGAAGCTATGTGGTCGACAGAACAGTGTCCCTCCCTGTTCTGTGATGGGGCCTAGTGGTATGACTCTCGAAGGTCCAGGTTTCGAGACCCGCTCTGAGTGGTGCAGAGTCGAGTCCTTGAAAAAGGCTCTTTACTCACATTCTCTCACCGTACTCGGGAGTAAAATGAGTACATGGTCGTTCGTTGTCTTTGTCGGGGAAAAAATTGTAATATCGCCTGACAGGCGTCATGTCTCGTCCTTCATGTTTAGTATTGCTGTTGGCTTGGGACCCCTTGTAAAGCGCTTTGGGCACGTCTAGTGGATATTGCGCCAAATAAATGCTGTTTTATTATTTTTTAATATAATATTTTTATAAAGTTTGAGTCAGGAAGAGGTAGATGAACTAAAGGTTTCGTTCTAGATCACCCTAAAATTTATAATGGATTTCATACAAAATAAAACAATATTCCGACTTTCGTAATTTCCAATGTAATGACAGGATTTGACAGTTATTATAATTTTTTGTTGTTGTCTTTTTTTTTCTCCTCGTTGACGCGACATCACGATTGACCTTGACACAGACATTTATTGGGATTGGCAGATGCCAAAATGCCTTGACCACGTGATGATATGGGTGGGTATTGATACCAACACACAAAACTGGATGAAACCTTGAATTATAGTCTACAAAAAAAAAAAAGAGGTGGGTGTGTCTGGGGGCGGTGTGGGTAGTCCGAGGAGTGCCCGCCTAACCTGCCACTGGAGCACTGTCGATTTGTTTTATAAATAATAATAATAATTAATAATAATAATAATAATAATAATAATAATAATAATGATTGTGATTATAAATAAACACAAGTGTTTCTGTCATGTTATTGATTATACCTTTCCGTGATTGGATCAAGCTGAATGACTCCAGGTTTATGGCTTCTATCAGGAAATTACCAGGGACTAAAAAACCTTTCCATCCAACAGTTAAACTGGCAACAGCCGTTCTGTCCTATGTCAAAACACCTAATATATATATATATTTATTTATTTATTTATTTAGGCCAGAAAACTCGTCCTATCACGAATGATTAAAGTAACCGTCATCTTGTCAAAAACTCTCAAACCTGGAATTTCAAGGAAGTCTTAACGGAAGTCCCAGGTTTGACAATTCATGACAAGATGAGGCCTTTTTTAATCCATCGATATTCAATTGACGACTTGTCATATCAAAATGTTTCGATAAGTCTTTGTTTTCTTGTTTTCTTGTTTTCTTGTTCTTTGTTTGTTTTTTAAGAGAACAAAACGCCCGTCTTTTGACACATGAACGTACAGACCATGGGGTCAGTTTTGACCCGTGACCGGAAACGTGTTGGAAATTGTAAGGATTTGGTTTATGTTTCAATTTCAATAATGATGATAATAATAATAATAATAATAATAATATAATAATAATAATAATAATATAATATAATAATAATAATAATAATAAATAATAATAATAATAATAATAATACTTTATTTGCATCCCAAAAAGGAAATTTTTTGTACAGACGTGTTATAATTTACACATAAGATAAAAATACAATGGAAATAGGATGTATATATATAAAAAAGGAGCAGCTCTATAACCAGAGCTGCGCTTTATAATATGAATAATTTCAAACACTGTAAAATAGTTAAAACTGTCACTATAAATTGAAAATTGAAAAGATTGCAAAACAAATAAAATAATAAATTAATATTTGTATTTTTAAAAAGTAAAAATGAGAAATAATTATATAAAATGATTATTGCTTGTTGTTATAAAGCCTAATACTGGACGGCAGAAAAGATTTTCGGTGTCTCTCTGTTTTCGTTGAAATAGAAAAAGGGCGACCACTTCTTTCTGACATAATAATTGATGGTCTTAGTGGATGATACTGGTCATTTAATATTTTAGTTATTTTATTTATACAAAATTTCTCGTATAAAAGATCTACATCGTCAACATCATTTATATAGCGTTTAATGGATTTTTTAATATTTGAATTTATTTTGTTCCTTTCCACTGCTAAGCAATTGCCTCCCCAAGCTGTTATACAAAATGACAAAACACTTTCGATTACTGCTCTATAAAATAATGTGCAGAGGGTTTTATCTATTCTAAACTGAGAGAGTTTTGATAAAAAATATGTACGTCTGCACATCTTATGCCTAATTATTTTCAAGTGTTCATCCCACTTGAGCCTGTCATCAATCGTTACACCAAGGTATTTGTAGTGAGGAACTCGCTGGACGAATTGGTCCTTTAATTTTAACGGTTCTATCGGTTCCTTCACTCTCCTAAAGTCAATCACTAGCTCCTTTGTCTTGCTTATGTTAAGCTCTAGGTGGTGGGCATCACACCAAGACACAAATCTATCAATTTCTTGCCTATAAGCCACTTCGTTGCCATTTGTTATGAGGCCTTGAAGAGCGGTGTCATCTGCAAACTTTATTAAAGGTACACTCAGGTTTTGACTTCTACAGTCATTCGTGTATATTGTGAATAATACAGGGGACAATACACAACCCTGAGGAGCACCAGTATTTGTAGTTATACAGGAAGATTTGTTTTGTCCTAATTGAACATATTGTGCTCTCTCCGTAAGAAATTCGAGCACCCAAGCAATTATATACTTGTTTAAATTCAGACTAGTCAATTTTTGAACAACCAACTGAGGTTGCATTGTATTGAACGCTGAAGAAAAATCTGCAAAAAGCAATCTGCAATAGCTCCTAGCGTGATCTAGATGCCTGTAGATGTTGTTTGTAAACAGCAAAATGGCATCCTCTACGCCACGTCCTGGTTTGTAAGCAAATTGATGACTATCACTCAATGGCATAAACTGATTCCTAATTTTAACAAGAACAAGTTTTTCTAAAGATTTCATGACTATTGAAGTCAGTGCAACAGGTCTGAGATCGTTCATAGTTTCAAGTTTTTCTTTTTTTGGAACAGGAATAATTTTTGAAGTTTTCCAAATTTCAGGGATCGAAACGCATTGGAGGGACCAGTTAAAAATATGTGTATAAATGGGGGAAAGCTGGTGGGCACATTCTTTTAATAGTTTTCCTTTCAATCCATCCGGCCCAGCAGCCTTCCTCTCGTTTAGTTTCGAAAATACGAATCTCGTTTCCTCTTCACTGACCTCAATAGTCATTTCATCTTCCAAAGCCCTGTCTAATTTATGTTTTTCATTTTCAATATCAAATGTGTTTGCTGTGTCGAAACGTGAATAAAATTTATTTAAAGTTTCAATTTCGATATCTTCTGATATAATCGTGGGCTTTGGATTATAGTTCACAGCAGTTTTAAGCCCCCGCCACGTGTCCCGTATATCCCCAGAAGAAAAGCATTTTTCAATTTTATTTTTGTACTTATCTCTACAACTAGATATTACCCTCTTTATCTCTTTTTGTTTTGTTTTCAGATCTTTTTTGTTTCCACTAGTATAGAGAGTTTTCTTTTGGTTCAATAAAAGTTTTAGATCTTTTGTTATCCAAGGCTTGTTGTTAGGATAATATTTTATTTCTTTTTTACAAGACACTAGCTGTTCACAGAATTTTAAATACTCACTCACACAGTCATTCAGCTCATCCACACTATCACATGATTCGATAAAAACATTCCAGTCAGTGCATTCAAAACAACCACGCAAATCTTCACACACACTTCCGTTCCAGATCTGTACACTTTTCTTTACTGGTTTTACACGTTTAAAAACAGGGCGGTAGGTGGGGAGTAGCAAGAGCATGCAGTGGTCAGATAAACCTAATGGGGCACGGGGTAAACATTTATAACTATTTTTAATATTACACAGGAATAAATCTAATGTTTTTTTGTCCCTTGTCTCGCAGTCCACGTATTGATGAAGTCCCGGGAGAGTAAAATCGTTACATTGGTTAAAATCGCCAGTGACCATCAATACGGCATCGGGTGACTTAATTTGAATGTCCTGTTTTTCTTTCCTCAAATATTTTTCGCTGTGGTGTTGTCTGATGATGGTGGAATGTAGACGTTGATGATGATGACATGAGTATATTCCCGGGGTAGATAATATGGTCGTGACGAAACAGTAATAAATTCAATATAATCGTCACAATACATTTTCTTTATCTGACAGTTATTGGGGTGGCACCATTTGTTGTTAATATATGTGCACACCCCACCCCCAGTTCGTTTATTTACATTAGTCCGATCTCCTCGAAATAGTGAATATTGTTCAATATTAAAACATGATGATGGTATGTGAGGAGATAGCCAAGTCTCTGTTAACGCTATTATGGAGGCTTGACGAAAGTCACTATTAAAACGACACAGTGAAAACAGTTCATCAATTTTATTTTTCAGTGATCTTACATTACCTGTCACTACACAGGGTAAAAATGGACGAAAAGGCCGTCTGTTAAATTTTGTTTTTATTCCTCCTTTTCTCCCCCTCTTTCTTACTTTAAAAAACGATGTGTCAATAGTGGGTGGTGTATAATTGTGTATTTCTGATACTGATACTGATAGTGTTATATTGGACATTACTACACTACTCAGATCGTAGTGTGTGTGTGTGTGTGTGTGTGTGTGTGTGTAAGTGTGTGTGAGTGTGTGTGAGTGTGTGTGTGTGTGTGTGTGCCATGAAACTGGGATTCCCCTCATATAAATAGATCCTGTTTGTTAACGTTGTGGCTTACGTCCTTTTCACATAATATGACGTTAGAACATCAATAGCAATCCACATGGATTTTCTTTCAATCCAGCCGTCACACCAAACCGTCGTCACCCATCGACTCGATAAAGGTCAGGGTTCGTGTCAACGAGTCATTCAAAATCCGATATATAGAAAGATAAAATAATCTCAAATCATCAAAAGTCAGTCATGGACATTTCTCACGCAGTTCACGAATTGGATTTGGCGTAACTACCAGGCTGTGTGCTAAATACCGTGAATTGGAGACACTTTGGAGTATTTTAAATAACGTCAGGTTTGTTGCAGGTATTGTACACGTTAAAAGACTGGAATTTTTATCAAAGGAAATAATTGCCACAAAAATGAAACAATCTGTTATTGATCCAAAATTCAAAGTTTACCCTTACATACCCCAGTTGACGGCACCGTGGACTGGGGGGGGGGGAAGATAAACATAAATAGAACAGATTTTAAAAAGAACGAAAAATATCCATCATTCAATCATGGAACTCTTCGGGCTAAAACCCCTTGTTGAGTCGATAAGAAAAAGCCCAGTGAAATCGGCCATCCATCCAGCGGCGTTATTCATGGTTTGTTTGTGTTATTAGCTGTAGAGGGGATTTGAGCCCAAAATATTCCGTTTTTGTTATTCTGTTCTCAGCATATGATTTGGTCAGAGAACACTCAAAGTTGACTTGGAATTCTTTCTAGAACGTTCTTCTAGATGACCCACCATGAGCCAATGCTTGAGTGTGGCCCTGTCTTTTGGATTGTGAGATGTGTCGTGTGGCATCGGTCAGTACTAGGGTCGTGTGGCATCGGTCAGTACTAGGTTCGTGTGGCATCAGTCAGTACTAGGGTCGTGTGGCATCAGTCAGTACTAGGGTCGTATGCCATCGGTCAGTACTAGGGTCATGTGCCATCGGTCAGTACTAGGGTCGTGGTCAGTACTAGGGTCGTGTGGCATCGATCAGTACTAGGGTCGTGTGGCATCGGTCAGTACTAGGGTCATGTGGCATCGGTCAGTACTAGGGTCGTATGCCATCGGTCAGTACTAGGGTCATGTGCCATCGGTCAGTACAAGCGTTGTGTGTCATTGGTCAGTACTATGGTCGTGTGGCATCGGTCACTACTAGGGTCGTGTGGCATCGGTCAGTACAAGGGTCGAAGTGTGGCATCGGTCACTACTAGGGTCGTGTGGCATCGGTCAGTACTAGGGTCGTGTGACATCGGTCAGTACTAGGGTCATGTGGCATTGGTCAGTATTAGGGTCGTGTGGCATCGGTCACTACTAGGGTCGTGTGGCATTGGTCAGTACTAGGGTCGTGTGGCATCGGTCACTACTAGGGTCGTGTGCCATCGGTCAGTACAAGGGTCGAAGTGTGGCATCGGTCAGTACTAGGGTCGTGTGGCATCGGTCAGTACTAGGGTCGTGTGGCATCGGTCAGTACTAGGGTCGTGTGCCATCGGTCAGTACTAGGGTCGTCTGGCATCGGTCAGTACTAGGGTTGTGTGGCATCGGTCAGTACTAGGGTCGTGTGCCGTCGGTCAGTACTAGGGTCGTGTGGCATCGGTCAGTACTAGGGTCGTGTGGCATCGGTCAGTACTAGGGTCGTGTGCCATCAGTCAGTACTAGGGTCGTCTGGCATCGGTCAGTACTAGGGTCGTGTGGCATCGGTCAGTACTAGGGTTGTGTGGCATCGGTCAGTACTAGGGTCGTGTGGCATCGGTCAGTACTAGGGTCATGTGGCATCGGTCAATACTAGGGTCGTGTGGCATCGGTCAGTACTAGGGTCATGTGCCATCGGTCAGTACTAGGGTCGTATGCCATCGGTCAGTACTAGGGTCGTGTGCCATCGGTCAGTACTAGGGTCGTGTGGCATCGGTCAGTACTTGGGTCGTGTGGCATCGGTCAGTACTAGGGTTGTGTGCCGTCGGTCAGTACTAGGGTCGTGTGGCATCGGTAAGTACTAGGGTTGTGTGGCATCGGTCAGTACTAGGGTCTTGTGGCATCGGTCAGTACTAGGGTTGTGTGGCATCGGTCAGAACTAGGCATGTGTGGCATCGGTCAGTACTAGGGTCGTGTGGCATCGGTCAGTACTAGGGTCGTGTGACATCGGTCAGTACTAGGGTCGTGTGCCATCGGTCAGTATTAGGGTCGTGTGGCATCGGTCACTACTAGGGTCGTGTGGCATCGGTCACTACTAGGGTCGAAGTGTGGCATTGGTCACTACTAGGGTCGTGTGGCATCGGTCAGTACTAGGGTCGTGTGACATCGGTCAGTACTAAGGTCGTGTGACATCGGTCAGTATTAGGGTCGTGTGGCATCGGTCAGTACTAGGGTCGTGTGGCATCGGTCAGTACTAGGGTCGTGTGGCATCAGTCAGTACTAGGGTCGTGTGGCATCGGTCACTACTAGGGTCGTGTGGCATCGGTCAGTACTAGGGTTGTGTGGCATCGGTCAGTACTAGGGTCATGTGCCATCGGTCAGTACTAGGGTTGTGTGCCGTCAGTCAGTACTAGGGTCGTGTGGCATCTGTCAGTACTAGGGTCGTGTGGCATCAGTCAGTACTAGGGTCGTGTGCCATCGGTCAGTACTAGGGTTGTGTGCCATCGGTCAATACTAGGGTCGTGTGGCATCGGTCAGTACTAGGGTCGTTTGCCATCGGTCAGTACTAGGGTTGTGTGGCATCGGTCAGTACTCGGGTAGTGTGGCATCGGTCAGTACAAGGGTCGAAGTGTGGCATCTGTCAGTACTAAGGTCATGTGGAATCGGTCAATACTAGGGTCGTGTGGCATCGGTCAGTACTAGGGTCGTGTGTCATCGGTCAGTACTAGGTTCGTGTGGCATCGGTCACTACTAGGGTCGAAGTGTGGCATCGGTCAGTACTAGGGTCGTCTGGCATTGGTCAATACTAGGGTCGTGTGGCATCGGTCAGTACTAGGGTCGTGTGGCATCGGTCAGTACTAGGGTCGTGTGGCATCGGTCAGTACTAGGGTCGTGTGGCATCGGTCAGTACTAGGGTCGTGTGGCATCGGTCAATACTAGGGTCGTGTGCCATCGGTCAGTTCTCGGGTCGTCTGGCATCGGTCAGTACTAGGGTCGTCTGGCATC
>NC_088368.1:691618-739118 GCF_034508935.2 Berghia stephanieae | reverse complement strand
TTGTGTTGCCTGGAATTGTTCTAATAGACAGACCAAGAGGTCCGAACTTCATTCTAATGACAGAGAAGAAGATCTTACCTTCCACCGTTTTCCTTCAAATCCTCCAATGAGAAAACAATGGATTGTCGCGATTAAACGACAGAAATTCACACCATCTCGGTTCACTAGAATCTGCAGCAAACACTTTACAGCCACAGACTTTACAGCGAGCAAAACAAGGCGGCGATTGAAAAAGACTGCAATTCCTTCCGTTTTTACATATCCACAACATTTGCAGCCGAAAACGGCCATCCAGAGGAGAAAATTAATAAGAAACCCAACTATGACCAGCAATCGACCATTTCGAACCAGTGAAAATCTAAATTCCGCTCTTCAAGACCACACGTACTTTTGTTCAAATGCAAATAAACAAACTAAACTAGAAAACCAACTGGCAAGGCTAAGGAAAAAACTCAAAAACAATCGCACAAAAATTATGCGATCAAAATCCCGTAACAAAAAATTGACAGAGATCATAAGCGGTCTTAAAAATCAACGGTTAATAAAGGCCAAAGCTGAAGCGATTCTACAAAAAACTTTTAGTGGAATGTCTCTGGACCTTTTTCGTCATATTCAAAGATGTGGTAACGCAAAGAAAAGGATTTACCTTCCTAAGGTGAAGAAGTTTGCCCTTGCTCTTCACTTCTTGTCTCCGAAGGCATACGAGTTTGTGAGGCCCATTTTGCGTCTACCTCACCAACGGACTCTTCGTCACTGGAAAGCGTCAATTAGTTGCTCGCCTGGATACCTGGACAATATGCTACAAGTTGCGTCGAAAAAAGCTGAGGAGACCAATAGTAAATACTGCTCGTTGATATTAGACGAAATGAGTATAAGGCAGGACGTGTCATGGGTACCCAGTGAGCACAGATTCTGCGGATTCAGAGACTTCGGACAAGGACCCGTCGACAGTCGGGAGGCTACGAATGCACTGGTATTCATGCTGGTCAGTTTGAAAGGGAGATGGAAAGTGCCAATGGCCTATTTTTTGACGGACCATATTAACTCCTCTCAGCTGGCATTTTGTATCAAAGAAGCCATGGAAAAAGCAGCAGACTACAATCTCATAGTAAAAGCTGTTGTCGCCGACGGTCTGAAGGCCAACATGAAAGCCGCAACAGAGCTGGGCTGCGACATAAATCTGGAGACTTTGAAGACCAACTTCAAACATCCCCACCCTCAGTTTAAGGATGAAAATGTCTACATGATATGTGACCCTCCCCATATGCTGAAGCTATTCAGAAACTTACTGGCGGACACAGGAAGCTTGACGAGAACCACGAACAGCGGAGTGAAAGCAATTTCTTGGCAATACATTGTCCAACTTCACCTGCTACAGAAAAAAGACAGTCTGTACCTTGCAAACAAGATCACGGAAAAACACATCAAGTTTCAAAATGTGAAAATGAAAGTCAAAATAGCCGCGCAAACACTGTCCAATAGTGTGGCCACAGCTATTGACCATCTGAGGGACGACCTAAAGCTGGAGCAATTCAAGGACTCTGAGGAAACGTGCCTTTTTCTACGGACAATCGACCGGCTGTTTGATATACTCAACACAAAAAAATCCGTTTGCAAGAGGTTCGAAAGCTGCCTTGAGTCCCCAGAATGTAGAGTCATGGCAACCATTTTTGGAGGATGTCCAGAAATACCTCGTGTCTCTCCAAGAGCCATCGGGATTGCCAATACACAGAACCCTGAAGAATCAATGTGTCCTGGGCTTCATCATAACGGCCCAATCAACCCTGGATCTTGCAAGAGAACTTTTTGCCCGTGGCAACCAGTATTTCCTCACTTACAAGTTCTCACAGGATCACGTCGAAATGTTTTTCAGTAAAATTCGGCAGAGAAATGGGTGGAACAACAACCCTAACGCCCAACAGTTCCGCAGTGCCCTCAAAAGTCTGATGATAACCAACTTGATCAAGGCGTCGGACAATGGAAATTCTACCCCACAGGACGACACAGTTGAGTTGCAACTGGACTTCCCACTGGACACAAGAAAGCCAGTTCCTCTAACGAAGATGGATTGTGAAAAGTCAAGAGTGGAAGAGGAAGAGGACCAAGAAATGATGGTGGCAATAAACGACTTACTGGACACGCCTCTCGTCAGCGACTCAGATTGGCGACAGTCCTGTTTATTTTACACGGCCGGATTTGTTGCAAAAAAAGCCCAAAAGTCCATCAAATGCAACGCCTGTAAGGACGCGCTGTATGATGCACAAAACACATCTTCTACGCAATCTCAATTCCTCAAGCGCAAGAACACTGGCGGTCTAACCATCCCATCAAATGGTGTTGTGACAGTTGTGGAAACGTGTGAAAAGGTGTTTCGCTGCACTATGCCTAGTCCAGCATTGATGGACAGACTTCCGTCCCAGAGTCACATTGACCTTCACATGCAGACCGTCGTCTTGTCCCATCTCCGCTCCAAACACCTTAGCCTTTTCCCTTCTTTAAGGGACCATTTTTTTGACCACGAGATAGCCATAGAAACCAATCACATCACACAGCTAGTCAAATCCATCTCCAGCGTTTACTTTAGGATGAGACTTTTCAAAGCGGGGCAAATGTACCAGAGACGGAAAATAATGATGGGGAAAACATCAAAAAGGATGAAGTTCAACAAGATCATCCTTTTCAGTGGACTATAAGTACAAAAGGGGGAAAGGGGGGGGGGGGAGGTGTTACACATTGTTAGTTTTAATGAATCAGTGAATGGTGTTTTCTTTCGACTTAACTGATCGTGCTGTAGGTAATTATAATAATAATAATAATAATAATAATAATAATAATAATAATAATAATAATAATAATAATAATAATAATAATAATAATAATAATAATAATAATAATAATAATAATAATAATAATAATAATAATAATAATAATAATAAAATGAAGATGAAGAAGAAGAAGAAGAAGAAGAAGAAGAAGAAGAAGAAGAAGAAGAAGAAGAAGAAGAAGAAGAAGAAGAAGAAGAAGTAGAGATAATAGACCTGGGGCAAGATTACAACACTTGTATCCGATGGAGACGGCGATCCACTGTGACGGACTTGTTGCCAAGCACCGAAAGGATAAATAAGTAAGTAAGTAAGTAAGTAATAATAATAATAATAATAATAATAATAATAATAATAATAATAATAATAATAATAATAATAATAATAATAATAATAATAATAATAATACGGGTGGAATATAAGCCCACTCTAAAGAGCTTTGTTGAAGAATATTATGATGTGGTTATCGAGTCGAGTCGTTGCCTTGGTGCGGCGAGCGAGAAGAGGTGGAGCGCTATAGCGTGCGCGGCAGTTCCCCATGCACGCCTCGCAACTCTCTCGTTTAGCGTCCCGTCTATATTCATACGTCGATGGATTTCTGTGTTACTGCGTATGACGCATGCGCAGCTGGAAAAGTAACACATTTCTATGACGTTTTGTGATACGTTTCCGAGGAATCCTTAGTTAAAAATAGATTGACCTCTGTAGTCTAAGACTTCGCTAGCGTAGTCAGAGACTTGATAGTCAGGGACGAAGTCTGACTCCATGAATAGCTTACTTTCCGTAGTGTCGGACTTCCCAAAGTCTTACTACAAAGTCTCAGACTTTGATATAGTCTGAGACTACCATAGTCTCGGTCCATGAATCAGAGCCCAGAACGTTCCGTGCTTTGTATTTATTCTTTCTTTTTTTTTCTTTTCTCTTTTTGTCTTTAAGCTGTTATGTTCATGTTTGTGCAGGAGTTTGTCCAGTCCCAGGTTTGAGAGTTTTTCCAAGACAAGCGTCATTCAAATCAATCAATGTTTAAAGGACGAATTGTCTGGCAGAATTTTTAATAGTTTTTTCCAAAGACTACAGACAGTTAATTGGTTAGTGAAGGTCAGATGACCTTGGCCTTCGAATTTGTAATCAGCCTACCATGTTGTTATCTGACATTGTGTTGTCGTCATGAAGATCGTCGTGTTTTTTGTTTGTTTGCTTTGTTTTTTGTTGGTTTTTTAAATTGTTTTTTTTTTGTTTGGGGTTTTATTTTTTGTTTTTTTTTTTCATGTTTGTTTTTTGTTGTTTTTTGTTTTTGTTTTGTTTTTGTTTTTTGTTGTTTGTATTTTCGTTGGGTTTTTTTGGGGGTTTTTTTGTTTTGTTTTGTTTTTTTGTTATGACCCTGACGCGAACTGTGGGCGACCCGGACATCGTTTGTTGGACGCCCAAGCCGACTTTGAGCGCTTCAAACTTTGGGCAGCTCATAAATGTGACTATCTACCCATTCGATCTAACCGCCTGTTTTGTCCGAGTCAACCAGAAATAGGATAACAGTCACAGTCCGACCACGTTGTTGTTGTCTGTTTTTAAGGGTTTTACGACGCTGGCGACACTGGCAGTGTCAAGGTCACATCAGCGCCAGTAGAAAGGAATCAAATGAGATGGTAACAAAAATAATATTGAGCCTTTATATAGCGCAATATCCACTAGATGTGTTCAAAGCGATTTACAAAGGGTCGAAAGCAACACACAACATGTAGAACGAGATATGACGATGTTAGGCGATAATAACTTTCTTTTCCGACAGAAACAACGCTGTTGACAGCAAGATACTTATTTTACACTGAGTAAAGTGAGAGAATGTGAGTAAAGAGTCTTTTCTAAGGACTCACCTATGCGCCGAGTGAGGCTCGAACCCAGTACCTTCCGATCCGAAAGCGATTGCCATACCACAAGACCACATAACCACACTACAATCAAGAGTAAAAGCACCAAGAAAAGGTTGGACAAAAAGGAATTGTTAAAATAGAGAGCAAATGTAGATTCCAAGAGCATACATTCCAAGTACTTATAGTCCGTTCCAACTGCCTACCGTGTGCACGGAATATCGCAAATTCCTCCAAAGTTACGAAATGTAGTGCCGTGATTTTTTGCATGCAGGTTTATATTTTAAGTGACGTTACGAATTTTGAATACCGATTGCGATAGACCAAACAGTTTTCTCACACTGCCAAATTCTTTTGATCTTTTGGTCGTTTGCAATAAAATATGACTCAAACTTAATGTTTACAGCAATGGTGTGTTGCTTCTCTTTCCCCATGGGGAAAATATTCACAACAAAGTTGCATTCAGTGGCGTAGCTTAACTAATAATTATTGTGGGTTGTAAAAAAAGTTGTTTGAAAAAGTGTTTGAAATAATTTAACAATAAATAGTACTATACCCAACAGTGTTGAAAAAAAGCTCCTAGCGTTTAATGTCACAATGTATCTCTTCCCTGGTGGACCACGGACATGTTATATATTGGACGACACAAGCAGCCCGTCAGGTGCTTATGGTGTAACCCCCCCCCCCCCCCCCCCCCCCCCCACACACACACACACAGTGGGGTCCTCCGAATGTTTACGCCCATCTTTGAAAGGACGAGGAGATATGCCTTTCACAAAGACACAATCCCCAACCAACTGTTAAGCAAGACAACTCATAAAGGTCGCACAAACTCCACTGGCCACCCATCGAGCAGGCTACATGTTTGCCATTTTTGAATTATGATCACTGAGGAATTGGGAGGGGGCTTTGAGTGCGATAATGTGAAATGTCCCTGAATCTAAACCACTTTAACACAAGATTCCATGCCATTTTTCTACAGTATAATCTTTCAAAGTAACCGCCGTTTTCAGATACAAGAGGTCCATAACCAAAATAGCATAATAATTAATTTGTTCCTGGTTGTTGGCAATCTATTAATAATACTGCTATTCGCCGCATGCCATGAAAAAGAATTCCGCGCTTCGCCTCTCTGGAGAAATATTTGAAAATTTTCCTCGTGTGAGTTTTTTATGAATGTAGAAATCTCCTCTGACTTTCCACGATTAAAATGTAACAATGGGAGTGATCCATATTCATGTTTTCGTCCAACCAAGTCATCAATCACATGATTTGTTGCTGTCCAACGATTGGATGCTTCTTAACAAATGTAAACACGCTGTTTTGTTTATGAAAAAGGTACATATACTCATGTGTCATCCTGAACAAAATGACCAATCGTGATTCTAGATATATCAAAAGATGTGAACACTTTTCACTATGTAGGTCATTTTGAGCACACTTTGCAATGTGACCAATGACCTTGAGCACATGGAAATGTAATATAGATCATGCCCATTGTTTATGTCAATTGTGTACAAAGTGTACAATTTGCTGTGTCATTTTGAACCCAGGGTGTCAATGTTAGTGAAGAGTACACACGAATCTCGTGAAAAGTAAACACCTGGTCAAGCCTGTGGAGAGTTCATTGATCGTCATCACAACATGACTCACTGTGTATAGATAGAATGCGCTTGGCCAAGGAGTTCACAACATTGCCATCCGGAAGTATAACGAACCAACACACAAACTCTGTGTAACCATGAACTTTTATAGTCTGGTTAATACAGTTTAGTGAGAACAACTCACAAACGCGGATGGCAAAAACAATAACAAAGGCCTGAGTGACGTCATCTGCATACTATCTATATAATACTGTTATTGTAAACCATCCATTTGTTCACTCTTCCCAGACCCTTCCGTTTTTTTTTATATATACCGTAAAGAAGAAAAATCCCAAAGTATGGTGCTGTAACCAGTGAAGAAAAAATCGTCTTAATGTCACAAACAGTTCTAGTGTTCGAACCAATTATCAATAAAATCCATCAGAAGGTTGTGGAGCTGAGATTTGCACGTCAACTCGTGCGCACGGGTTGTGGAACGGACTAGATAGTAGTTTGAGAAAATTGAAAAAAAAAAATAATTCAGAGTTGTCAAGCATTGCGATGCTATTCCTTTATCATTGTGTCAAAATCATGAGAAATACTCACTAACTGGGCCTGGCCTATTTGTGTGTTTGGCACGGACTTACGGTATCTCAGGCTAGCTGTCTCAGGCCTTTTTGTTAAAAGGAATAAATCGTAAAGGGGATGATTTTCTTTTTTTTTAATATTATATTTTACTTTTTTAAAGCGCCTAGAGCCTGATGAAATCGGGTTGTTTGTTGTTGTTTGTTTTGATTTTGTTTATAATTATAGATTTTGTAATCTGTGGGATTAGCCTCGCTCCATCGCCATCTGTCTCAAGTGAAACGAGAGTGCTGTTCGATTTCCAATGACCCCTACCACCGGCCCACCCCGTCCCGTCCCCTGATACAACTCCATCGGAAATCAACCATTGAATTGATGACGTGTATCCGGGGTTGTTAATCTTAAGTAATCCTGTTTGGGTGAATTAGTCCATTGATTTTGTTGATAAAATATTTACATTCAACGGTACGGTCTCTCGTCTTGTCACTAAACTAAAGCAATGTTTAGCGTGGTCAGTGGTCGGACAGGTAACAGTGGACATGTAAAAATCTGGTAAAATCTGTAAAGATCCCTCGGGAAAGGCATTCTTCACCTTACCCCCACTCGACTGGGGTGTGAATGAATACCTTTCAGTGACGTATAGTTTGAGGACTCCTAACAGGCGTCTGGTGCTGTATAAATAGATTCCTTGTGGTCTGCTCAATAAATGAAACATTATTTAGCGCATTGGGCATGGTAATACGTTATATAATAAATATCCATAGTTATTGATCTGATTTCTGATTTCTCTTCCTCAGATCTACCCGGGCTGGTGTCCTTGAATCCAAGACACCTTTCATGTTCTTTATCTTCCCCAAATGGTTTCTTACCAAACACGATGACGTCATGAGGACGTTCCGCACCAACCAGCACCGTCTGACTACACACTATGACGTACACGCCACGCTCAAACAACTTCTCTACTTCAAAGGCAAAACTCAACTCGAGGGAAAGCCTTCTTCCCGAGGCATCAGTTTGTTTCAGGACATACCACTAGAACGAACATGTCTTCAGGCAGGAGTTCCCGCGGAGTTTTGTATCTGTTCCCAAACAAAAACAGGCACCATTTCACCGGAAGTTAAGGATCTTGTCGCGGAGTCACTCATCAGACATATCATCAACAAGACGTCTGGACACAGAGATTTATGCCAGGTATTCACACTGGAATCGGTGAAGTCTGTTGTGCCGACCAGTGGGGATGGAATCTCGTGCCCCACATGTGGTCATCTAGTGACCACTGTAGAGGTCAGTCCTGGCGGCGGGGTGTTTGAAGCCCTTGTCCAACACGATGACCATTCAGGCGTGGCACAGGTGATCGGAACAGTGGTCAGACTCAACATGTACAAAGGGCAGGCAGAATGTGTGGAGGATGCGAAACTGAGGCTCTTTTGTTATTGTAAAAATTTGATGTGATGTGCCGGGGTGGTGGTGGTTGTTGTTTAGGTGTTCGTGATGGCAGAAGTGGTGGTAGTGGTGGTGGTGGTGGTGGTTGTTGTTTAGGTGTTGGTGATGGCAGAAGTGGTGGGAGTGGTAGTGGTGGTGGTGGTGGTTGTTGTTTAGGTGTTGGTGATGGCAGAAGTGGTGGGAGTGGTAGTGGTGGTGGTGGTGGTTGTTGTTTAGGTGTTGGTGATGGCAGAAGTGGTGGTAGTGGTGGTGGTGGTGGTTCAGAACGAAGTTGACGTCACTCAGGTCTTTGTTGTTGGTTTTTGCCATTCGCGTTTATGATCAATTCTCACTGAACTGTATTAACCAGACTATAAACGTTTGAAGGTTACAAATAGTTTTGTGTGTTGGTCCGTTACACTTCCGGATAGCAGTGTTGTGAGTTTGTTAGCCAAGCGCACAGCACCTATAGATAGTGTGCGCTTGGCTAAGAAACTAACAACATTGCCATCCGGAAGTATAACAGACCAACACACAAAACAGTGTGTATCCATGAACGTTTATAGTCTGGTTAATACAGTTGAGTGAGAACCAAAATAATAATAATAATAATAATAATAATAATAATAATAATAATAATAATAATAATAATAATAATAATAATAATAACAATAAAGACCTGAGTGAGGTCAATTTCATTCTATATTTACGGGTTAACACAACTGCCAAAATGGCGGCATTCAAACCACAAAGTCAACATTGGGATACCAGTCTTGTGTGGAATTGTCTGTGTGTGGTCTTTGTTCATCATTTGGTTGATGATGCATTCACTTTATAGTACCATGTGTGGATGTTTGTGTGTGTGTGCTTGTCTGTGTGTGTGAGTTCTGTGTGTGTGTGTGTATGTGCGTGAGTGTGTGTGTGGGGGGGGGTAGTGAGTCGGTGTGCCTGTGTGAAAGTATGTGATGAGAGTTTTTGAAAGGCCTGTGTGTGTGTCAAGCGTTAATCATCATGTTCAATGACCGTACATTTTATATGAAATCGACAGCTTTTTCCTTGAGTAACACCTATACACATTATCCGACAATACTCAGGTGTGAATGAGTTTATCAAGATACCGATAGGGCCGTAAAAAGAGTACCCACCTATCGACAAGGACTGTATGAAATGAACATTTGGTTCCATTCAATCCGAATGAATGTAACACCCATTAGTTGAGTCAAAACGGAATGTCCATATATACAGGTCTGACGAACCAAATGGTGAGGTCTTATTGTTGGAATGCAAATACTCTCAAACCAACATAATATATTTTACATAACAACAATATTAAATCAAGTCCATAATTGCCTTCAGTTGTTAGACATGTTAAAATGTGGGCAGAGTCCAATCCATAAAATGCGCTGTAATAGTGCGAGTATTACTTACCTTACTCTATGCCCAATATTTATCTCTTTAAAGATATTGTTGTGTTTGTTTCCCATTGAAATGCGTAAAATACAACAACAACAACAACAAAAACATAAAAATCTCCTCAAAGACGTTTTCTTTATTTATTCCATGCGTCTAAAATGTGCACCTAAGCTGTCCGCCAGATTTGTTTGTTTTTAAGGGTTTTACGGCGCTTGCACACATTCAGGTCATATCAGCGCCAGTAAAAAGAAAAAAATTGGATAGTAAAAACATTCTAGATGTACAGTTAAAAGGAATTGAAGAAAAATTAAGACAAATGGGAATGTTTGTTTTGTTTGTTTTTCTAGGTTTTACGGCGCTTGCAACCAGGGGCGTGGCTCTATTGGTTCAAATGGTGCCTGGCACCACATCCATGTTTTAAAAATGGATAACAGCATTTTTTAAAATATATAAAACTGAGAAATGGTATATATCGCCTTTTATCAACAGTGCGAAACAGACTCCCTTTCTGTCTCAACGCCTTCTATCCACGCTTTTCTCCCGATTCACACAGTCCGCGACTGTGTACCATGGCTGAGCGACTGGATTTCCCCACTCAAACGATTGCAATGAGCGGATTTTTGCTGGCACCATTTAAGGCTATTACTATAATGTACTATAATGTTGCCACATTGAATACCTGGCTCGAATTTTTACCATCTTCACATACGAGAAAAAACCCGCCTCAGGTGCCGAGAAATTTTTGCTCCAACTCTGTTGGACTGGGGAAAAATAGCTAATGTTGGTCATTTACGTCCTAGTCATAGTATGGTAACTTCGACCATCTTTATTATTATCGAAATCACGATTATTAACAAGTTAATTTGTTTCTCTCTCTGTGTCGTGATTATTGTATATATTAATTTATTATTATTATCATCATCATCATCATCATCATCATCATCATCATCATCATTATTATTATTGCTGCAAAAATTGATATGATGGAATGTGAACGAGTTAAGTCAAACATTTCTTGATAGTGATGCTATATGCTAAATGCATGATCTTCGCGTGAATATGCGTGTTTGACTTTGTGTGTGTGTGTGTGTGCGTGCGCGTTCATCTCACATACACACACACACACACACACACAGATAGGTAGATAGATAGATAGATAGAGAGAGAGAGAGAGAGAGAGAGAGAGAGAGAGAGAGAGAGAGAGAGAGAGAGAGAGATCTTGTATGGTGTCATGTTTGATTTCCGAAGTGGAATGGGGCTGTTTCATGACGTAACTACAGTACTCTTTTAATAGGCCATGGGCTGTTTACATTCTTACGCTTTGTAAGTTTTGAAATTACCCTTTGTTCGATTGACATTCAATGTCTGCATGTGTCCCTTTAGCCATTTCCCTCAGTGTCCAAACTCCAATCAATATATTTGTTCGTGATTTATATAAACAAACTATTGAAAAGATTTGCAGGAATAGAAACATCACCATGCAAATTTACTTTACAAGTATGTAAGGTTTTTTTTCTTTCTTTTATATTTACACATGTAGCATGTGTAAGTCATTTTCGTCTGGCACCACTTTATACTGTAAGCATGCCACGCCGCTGCTTGCAACATATTTAGGTCATAATAGCGCCAGTAAAAAAGGATGAAAATTGGATAGTAAAAGCTTTCTAGATGTATGATTAAAAGGACTTGAGAAAAAAGTAAGACAAAGGGGAATGGTACAAAAACGGAGCAGATGTCGATTCCAAGAGCACACTATCAGTGTACTTAGTTTGAGACTACCTAAATGTTTCACCCAGACACCAGCATAAGAAGAGCAATTGGAAAACAGATATAGGGGTATAGAAGACACCTAGTAGGTACCTCCCTGTCCACGATGGGAGGCAGGGAACCCCACCCAGCTGTCAGCCAGATGTATCGGTTATTAAACATTGAGTTTTTATAGTTGAGCTTTCATATAGAGGAATATCCAATAAATGGGCTCAAGCCGCTTTATACGGGGTTCCTAATCAACAACAACAACAACACTAAACATGAAGGACGATACATGAACCATGTTAGGCGATATGTAATACATTCTTTTTTCGACCGAGACAACGCTGTTAACGGCCAGGTACTCATTTTACACCTGAATACAGTGAGAGAATGTGAGTAAAGAGCCATTTCCAAGGACTCAACTATGCGCCGAGTGAGGCTCGAACCTAGGACCTTCCGATTCGAAATAGAATATAAAACCAGAAGACCAAATAGCCACCAAAAAAAATTGATCATTTGTATAGCACAATATCCACTAAACGTGCTCAAAGCGTTTTACAAGGGGTCCTTAAAGAACAGCAACACTTAACATTAGTACGAGTGCCATACCACAAGGGGTGTGTCTTTTTTACGAAACCCGCCGATAACCATAGTCTCAGGTTCACTCCTCACAGTTTCTACTTCCCATAACTTTGCCGGATATTGTCGGGTTTCGTAAAAAAGGCATACTGCCACCAGACCACGTAGCCACACAGCAACAACAACAACAACAACAACAACAACAACAACAACAACAACAACAACAACAACAAACACAGTTTTACCTGTCACGTGATATAACCAGGACCTGTTAGAATCGACTCCACTGTCACCAAGAAAACATCAAAATATGGATTTCTGTTCCAACTTCTCGACACGGTTTGACGTCAGGCTGGTATCCATGCTGGTATCGATGCTGGTGTCCATGTTGGTATCGATCCTGGTATCCATGCTGTTATCGATGCTGGTGTCCATGTTGGTATCCATGGTGGTATCGATCCTAGTATCCATGCTGGACATAGAATTCATCGGGCAGAGAAGTCGTGACGTCACACCTTCCTATTTTCCGGTTCAAAACTCACTGGAAGTGTGTAACCAACCAGTCCTCTGGACAACGAATAGACAATGAATATGTTTTAGATAGAATTAAAAGGTGGCATAACTATTTGAGTAGCAAAATGTATAAGCAGATTCTTAGGATTACGGGAGGTAAAAAAGCAAGGAATGGATGATCTTTAATAATGACCATCAAAACATATTCAGACTAGAAAATACGATGCTCGGGGACTTTCCGCACAGCCAGCACAGGCCGGTTCTTGTCACAATAGGGGTGAGAATACCGAGGGTGCAGTCTCTCCCACTTTGCAGATGGAACTTCAGGAAAGCTAACTGGGAGGAATTCAGTTCCTATATCGAGCAGATTTGCCCTGTCGTTCCTCCCAAGTCCGAGAATCTAACCAGATTTAACAGGCGCTCAACGCTCTATTCCACGGGGCAAACGGAAATTCTACACCCCTTGCTGGACGGAAGAGTCGGAAAAGCTGTACACGGAGCACCAGCAGACCCATTCCCAGGACGTAGCCGATAGACTACTTCAGTCTCTGGCAGAAGGAAGGAAGCAACGGTGGCAGGAGACCGTGGAAAGTCTCGACCTTACACACTCCAGCCGCCACGCTTGGCGTCTGATAAAGAAATTGGATCCGTACCGGAACTACGCGAAGGCTGCACCGGATTGTGAGGTAGACACAATTGCCAAGAATATAAAGAACGGTAGCAAACGGGTCCCTAATCAGGCTTTTGAGCGCGGTGTCCGCAAGGCGTAACGTACGATTTTGGACGCTACCTGCGGAGGAGTCGGGCTGGACTTCCCGTTCAGTCTCCGAGAAGTGGGTGCAGCCATTAGCGATGTAAAGAACGGATCTGGGCCCCAGGGCACGAGCCTGGCTGGCAGAGGCAATGTCTGACGTCCTGGTAAAAGGAAAGCTCCCACAAGTGTGGAAGCACGCGAAGATAGTTGCCACATCCCAACCCCCCCCCCCCACCCCCTCCCCCGATATATATTTTTAAAACCCGTCTTTGGACGTGCTGTGAACCTACGGAAGTCCTTCCAGAACCTACAACTGTATGTATACAACAGTGCCGGACAGAAAAACGAAAAATACAAGGGAGGTCATCCGCAGGTTCCTCGAGCTAAGGGAAACAACCCAAGGCAAACCTTTAGAAAAAAAATATTTGACCAACCCCTCTAAATTATTGTAATAAATAGGAAAAACAAAAACCTTACGACTTTTACAACGTCCTATAACTAAGCCTAATAGAAGAGGGGGGTGGGGGGGGGGGGAGTGAACAACCAAGGACTGCTCCGTACTACCTTTCAATACTTCAACGACAATGGCGGCGGAGAACCAAAACAATGGTCATTAAATTATGTTAAACGTTTATGTAGCAATCAACCAAGGATTATTCTACAGATTTTGGCTGTTTTTCCGAAAGTTCCTAACACTGGCTTTGCTTTGTTATTTAATGTTATCTATTATCGTTTTTTTTTTTCATTATTTATTATTATTATATTATTGATATCAATATACAGGATGGGGGGGGGGGCGGGAAAGGGGGGGGGGGGTCTTTTGTTGTATTTGTTTTACTAAACGAACTGTTGCCCTTCACAGCGAGGAACTTGTGGAAAGACTCAACAGCTTTTAAAATGCTACTAAAAATTGACAAATTGAATAAAGAAACCTTTGACAAAAGATCCAGGGTTATGAGAACAATATACATTGAAGCTGCCTTGAGGAACATTAGGAAGGACTCCCCAAATCATGACAGTACCATGTCGGGGGTGACATTGTCTTGGAATTTCCTCTTTGCTTTGTCTGGCTTTGTTTCACACACATTATTTCAAATTTCCACAAGACGAATGAGAGCACATCTAAACAGACTACACATAACATACGTCACGATTACACACCTCACACCTCTATCAGCCAGCACAACGAGATGGTCGAGCTGTGTGACGTCACTGTTTGTTGCTATTTTCAGACAGTCACAAAGGCAATCTGTTTCACCATAGCCAGCCACTGTGGTGAGAACTATTCACCCCCCCCCCCTCCCCTCCCGAGGCTATAATGAAAGAATGGAGAAATGAAACTTAGGGCTCCTTCCTATGTGGGTGTTCAATGTCAAGTCGATAAAATTGACATGTGTATATTGATGGTATGTGTTAAAGTAAATTACACACCATTTCTCCCCTCTGTATCAATCATACAAATACACAAAAACTCTGGGAGAATTTAGTGAGAATAAATCATCCAACTGGATTGAGAAATCTGCGAAAAATCCGTGGCAAATTTCAATTGTATTACGTAAAGATAGTTCGAAGATGACGTCACTCAGGTCTTTGCAGGTCTTTTTATTGTTTTTTTTTGCCATCCACATTTATGAGTAATGCTCACTGAACTGTATTAACCTGACTATAAACGTTCATGTATACACACAGTTTTGTGTGTTGGTCCGTATAACTTAAATATATAGACGTTAGGAGAGAGAGAGAGAGAGAGAGAGAGAGAGAGAGAGAGAGAGAGAGAGAGAGGATGTTTACCGATTTTCCACGACCCGACATAGATACGCACCATCTGCTATTAAAACCCTTTTGCCACTTCAGAGGTTTTAAATCCCATATTTATCGCTGTCTGTTGGTATGTTAAATCCAGCTGTCGGACGTTGTGAGTATTTTACATAGACGCATTGCATCAATACCAAAAAATACGATACTAGAATATTTGGAGAGCCAGTGTTAAAATTGTGAAGACTGTCGTGCAGCGGTGGAGACGATGGATGGCGACGGCAACAAGCACGTGTGTGTCCCCCGATATAACGTGCTCTGACTGTTCAATTTTGGCCAAAAAACTCATCCTTCAAATATCGATTGATTCAAACAACCCTCACCTGTCACCAAAAAAAAGATCCTCCAAAACCTGGGACATCAAAGACGACTTGAATGAAGTCCCAGTTTTACCAGTTGTTGACACGACGACAAGGATTAGTTTCATCCATCCAGATTTGAAGGACGCGTTTTCTGGCCAAATCTTTTTTTAGAACGTGTTTGATTTTTGTTTTTGTTTTGTTTTGTGTTTTGTTTCTTTAAAAAAATGGGATTAAGTCAAAAATGTGACGTCTATTTTTATCCGCGATTGTTTCAAATCCATCAAAACCCTACGACCACAATCCCCCCCCCCCCTCCCACTACCACCACCACCACTTCTATCCCTGAGTCAACAAACCAAAAGGTCAAGGTCATCCGATCCAGACGACATTGCACAAGGATTAGCATCTCCCCAAAATACTCCAGAGGGAAATCACTTTACAGTTTAATAGGACAGGATTTTTGGTTTTGTTCTTGCCTTTAAAACTAATAATGCTATGCGTTTAAGTAAAAAATTGAAATATAATCAGTGCCAAAACGTATTTACTCAATTATTATATCTATGTTTATGTAAAATACTCATTACATCCACCAATCAAATTAAACATAACAACACACAAAATGTGTGTAACCTTTGACGTTTATAGATGCTGTGCGCTTGATTAAGAAGCTCACAATATTGCCATCCGGAAATATAGATAGAACGAAGTTGAAGTCACACAGGTCTTTGTTATTGTTGTTTTGTTTTTGTTTTTGCCACCCATGATTATGAGTAATTCTCACTGGACTTTGTTTAAAAGACTGTAGATAGAATGCGCTAGGCCAAGGAGTTCACAACATTGCCATCCGGAAGTATAACGGACCAACACACAAACTCTGTGTAACCATGAACTTTTATAGTCAGGTTAATACAGTTTAGTGAGAACAACTCACAAACGCGGATGGCAAAAACAATAACAAAGCCCTGAGTGACGTCATCTGCATACTATCTATAAACGTTCTAATTTACACATAGTTTTGTGTGTTGGTCCGTTGATGATGATGAAGATGATGATGATGATGATGATGATGATGATGATGATGATGATGTGGTGGTGGTGGTGGTGGTGGTGGTGGAAGTTGTGATGATGTGGTAGATTTAGTAGTGATAATGATGTGGTGGTGGTGGTTGTAGTAGTAGTGGTGGTGGTGGTTGTTGTTGTGGTGGTGGTAGTGATGATGATGTTGTGGATGACGTGGTGCTGGTAGTAGTTGTGGATGTAGTAGTGGTAGTTGTGATGATGATGTGGAACTTATGGGTACTCGTGGCAGGCTCCTATCTTGGGCTTTCACCTTGCGAAAACCAAGGGAAATCACTCGTCGGGAAAACGCAGGATAACTCTTGAGTAGATATTCTGGTTAGTCGTTCCTCGGACGTCACTCAGGTCTTTGTTATTGTTTTCTTTTCCCATCCATATTTTTGAGTAATTCTCACTAAATTGTATTTACCAGACTATAAACATTCAAGATAACACAGTTTTGTGTTTTGGTCCTTCATACCGAAATGTGAGGTTCTGAGCAAAGCGCGATGCATCTATTGATAGAATGAAGTTGACGTAATTCGGGTCTTTGTTATCGTTTTTTTTTTTTTGCCATCCGCGTTTATGAGTTATTCTCCCTAAACTGTATAAACCAGACTATAGATAGTATGCGCTTGGCTAAGGAGTTCACAACATTGCCATCCGGAAGTATAACGGGCCAACACACAAAAATGTGTGTAACCATGAACTTTTATAGTCAGGTTAATCCAGTTTAGTGAGAATTAATCATAAACGCGGATGGCAAAAGACAATAACATAAACCTGTGTGACGCCAATTTCGAACTATTTATAAACGTTAAAGATTACACACATAGTTTTGTGTGTTGGTCCGTTATACAATGTTGTGAGATTTGTAGCCAAGAGCACACTATCTGACTTACAACAATAACAAAGAGCTGAGTGACGTCAATTTTGTTTACTCTATAGATAGAATGCGCTTGGCCAAGGAGTTCACAACATTGCCATCCGGAAGTATAACGGACCAACACACAAACTCTGTGTAACCATGAACTTTTATAGTCAGGTTAATACAGTTTAGTGAGAACAACTCACAAACGCGGATGGCAAAAACAATAACAAAGCCCTGAGTGACGTCATCTTCGAACTATCTATATTTAAGCCTGCCACCACTCGATTCCCGTGATTTGACAACACATCACGACCGTCAGTACTTGCCTGGCACTTGAAGCAAACAACACACAGAGATGAACATCACTCACGATGTTAACAAGGTGATGCGATGGAATTCCTTCACCAGTGTGGCAAAATATTGTGATAAATACTCCCAAACTTTGGGACTGACCTATTTGTTTGTTTTGCATGCACTAAATGTAGCAACGGGTAAATATTATATGCAGGTCTGATAAACCAAAGTGTTGTGGCCCCATTGTTGTCAGGGACATATTCTCAAAACAAAGTGTACATATATGCAGGTCTGATAAACCAAATTGTTGTGGCCCCATTTTTGTCATTATTCTCAAACAATAAAGAGAGAAGACAAGCGTGATGTCAAAAAACTGGTTCCTATTTCCTGGAGAAGTGTATACTTATCTTGTGTAAATGATCTTCTGGTATCAGAGGGATGGCATCTTATTTTCTAGTCTAAAGGTATGCTGGTCGTCAATAAAGATCCTCCATCCTCGTTCTTTGACATCCCGTTATCATAAGAATCTGCCCCTCCATCAGACTACTAAAATAGATATAGGCCTACCACCTTATTATTCAATATGAAGTAAAGAGCTTTGGGGGCTCGATATGTAATCTATTCATTATTAGTCCTCCAAAGGAATGGGTACACTTCCAATGATTTTGGAACTGGAAGATGTGACGTCACCACTTTTGCCTGATGTGTTTCTGATTTAAATGAAATATACAAGTTATCCTAAGATCACGTGGTCTCAATAACCCTGGACATGATATGAAAACAATGAAAGAGCACGTTTTGAACTTTGTTGGGGGTTTTTGTTGTTTTGTTTTGTTTTGTTTTGTTTTGTTTTTTGGTTTTTGTTTTTTTGTTTTGGGGGGGGGGGGTGTTACTGTTGTTTGTTTTTGTGTGTGTGTGGGGGGGGGGGTTGTTGTTGTTTTTATTTTGTTTTTGTTTGGTTTGTGGGTTTGTTTTTTTTTTTTGGTTTGCTCTTGTTTTGTTTTTGTTTTTGTATTTGTTGTTTTTTTTTTGTGGGTTTTTTTTGTGGGGGGGGGGGGGGGTTGTTGTTTTTTTTCCATTACAACAATTACAACAGTGTCAAATCAACACATGATTACGTTAAATGTTCCAGTCCCAAACTCCCTGGAAGTGTGTAATCAGTCACGACGGAGGACAAACAATGAATAGATTTTATATGGAATCATAAGGTGGCAAGGCTATTTCAGTAGCAGGATGGAATGGGCAGATTGTTAGAATTACCGATGGTCTTTATCGACACTGTAAGCATTTATTTAGACTAGAAAATAGGACGCCATCACTCAGAAACCTGAATATCAGTTACACAGTGTCTGCATTCAGTCCTCTGGATGACTGGCTTTACACTTTCTAGGAGATTGGAACCAGTATTTTGACACCACACTATTCTTTTTCCAATTGTCAGACCTGCAAATATGTGCACATTGCTGTCGGGAAAACACGAAACCTTAATCTATCGTTTTTGGACAGTTCATGCTATGGGTTTAGCCAAAGAAATCATCACATTCGCCAGCCGGATATAACGGACCAACACACAAAACTATGTGTAACCTTGAACGTTTATAGTCTGATTGATCGAATTTAGTGAGAACTACTCATAAGAATGGCTGGCTAAAAATAATAACATGGAGTTTAGTGAGTTACGTCAATTTCGTTCCTTCTATAAATTCCGTTTTTTAAAAAAATCATTTATCCCTTCCCGACATCCCACCGTTATGGAGTCATCGGTCACATATTTGATCCTATTCAATTTCATGTGATTTTGTTATCATCTGCTTCATCGCGACATAAAAACGTTATGAGACCAACAACAACAACAACAACAACAACAACAACAACAACAACAACAACAACAACATTAAAAGCATTAAATACATTTTTTTAAAGGGATAGACGGCAAAGAACCCGGGTTTTTTGTCAGGTTTTTACACTTTTCCCCGATCAAATAACATTTGGCAAGTTCAAATTTGGCATTCCAGATCAAACTCAAACATTGTCCAAATAGAATTGGGCACTTTCACACCAGATTCAACATTTTCCAGTCAAATTCACACGTTGTCAAGTTCAAATTCGACATTCTAAATCAAATTCGGCACTTTGCAATTCAATTTCAACCTATTGTTTTCAGCCGACGTATACATATATACAGGTCTGACACCTGAACCATCTTATGGGCCTAGTTTAACATTGCTGTAATGGACAATATTTTGCGTCATTCTTTTAAATTTCCATTACAACAATGAGCCCATTTTAAAAAAATTGGTTATCAGACCTGCAAATAAGTGAACTTGGGTTTGTGGCTTCTGCTCTGTAGGAACTCTGCCAAACTTGTAAAAAGTACATAAGGAAAGTTTTATCACAACATTTTTACGGAATTGTTGAGGTTTTTTAAAATTATATATAACACATGCTCGTGCAGAGGTTGCACAAGACTTTGTTGTTTTCAATCGTTTATTTTTTCCGAAAATGAGGCTTTACGCCAGTCATTCGACAGTTTCAACTTTGCATTCGATGTTCTGCACCCAAACCTTATAGAGAGTTGGGTTGTCATTACGATTATTTCCTTTGTGTAATCGTAGAATAAGTTCTGACAATAAGTTTCGCATTGCTTAGTGGAACGGCTCTTCGATCAGAGCGTTGCATTCCTGATCGAAGGTGCCGGGTTCAATTCCGATTTTTCAGAAAGGTATTTTGTGATCTGGCCGTTCAATCCTCTTCTCACTGGTTGATTCATTCCCATTTGCTGAGCGATTAGAATGTAATCCTCACCTTTGTCAAAACAGCTAAACAAACCACGTTTGTCTTCATCGCTTATTTTGTTGTAAAGTTGCCTCGGCATCTTGCTTTGGGTGAATTTTGATGTAAATCGTAAGTAAAAAGGTACTGTATTATTGACCGGAAATCAGAAGATCAACTAGCAGACGATAAACTGTGTCGTCAGGGAAACTAATTTGTTGACATAATCAGAGTGAGTTCCCTTGGCCCATGACTGATGGGCAGAAAGCTGATGTTGATGATGATGATGATGATGATGATGATGATGATGATGATGATGACGATGACAACGATGATGATGATGATGATGATGATGATGATGATGATGATGATGATGATGATGATGATGATGATGATGATGATGATGATGATGTTGATATTTCATTTTGTTATATTTTATGTTTTGTTCATTTTATTTCTGTAATGCAATTGTTGATGTTGAATTTTCACTGGAAACGGTGAATTTGATGAGGAAAACGTGCATATTTGGTCTTTAAAACGTAAGAATTGGATCCAACTTTACGTTACGTAAACTACTTTAGACAAAGAGGGATGACGAATTTGATTTGGAAAGTTGAATTTGCGCTGATAACGCCGAATTTGTTTTGGACATGTTGTACTTGCTTTGGAAAATTGTTGTACATAGTTATATTTGCTCTGGAAAAGGTGTAAAGGGGGGTTGTTGGCTGAAGGAGGGTTTTGATCCCGAAACGTTCCGTGTTTGGAAATTTGTTATTTTTTGAAGCTGTTATATGAACTTTTGTTTTTACTTTCGTGCCGTGAGTCACACATATGGACTGTGACGTCACATGTCATTATGATACAAATTTAAATGTTTACAATTCAACAATGTGGCAGCTCTTACACATGACTGGGTGTGTACCTCGAATCTCGGAGACCGACGGATTTGGCACGCTATATTTGGGGATAACTGGGGCGTCTCACACACTGTGTGGATTTGGGATAACCTTTATATGGCAGGCGCTTTTTGGAAATTATTTCACTTTTCCTAGTTATAGTCATTGAATATTTGGTATGGTGGAAAACTAAGTGAATATAGAAGGAATGGAATTGAAGTCACTCAGCTCTTTGTTATTGTCTTTAGACATTCGTTTTTATGAGTAGTTCTTGTATCAATCTGGCTGTCGAAATTGAAGGTTTCACATCGTTTTGTGTAGTGGTAAGTTCTATCCGACTGCTGGATGTTGTGAGGGGTTTGTTTTATTTTTGTTTTTTTTTGTTTTTTTTTTTTTTTGTTTTTTGTTTTTTGTAGATCAATGCATAGCACCAATAGTCATTGAGTTTTTAGTACCTAGGGTGTAAAACTGAGTGAATATATTAGCAGGCCTGAAACGCTATTATTATAATAGTTTTAACATTGTTCTCATGGACAGTATTTGGCAATGATTTGATGTGAGAGTTTTTCCTTTACATTAATGAGCCCACAACAAATTTGGCTGCGAATAAGAACATGTCAGTGGAAAAGAATAAACATTTTTTTCTACAATTTGACGTTGATTAAATAGTAGAAAGGTTTTATGATTAGTTGTGTATGTTTTGTCAAAGTGACAGCAATCTGCTACAACTGTGGACTGTAAAAAGTATTCAACAACGTTGATTAAATAGTAGAAATGTTTTATGATTAGTTGTGTATGTTTTGTCAAAGTGACAGCAATCTGCTACAACTGTGGACTGTAAAAAGTATTCAACAACGTTGATTAAATAGTAGAAATGTTTTATGATTAGTTGTGTATGTTTTGTCAAAGTGACAGCAATCTGCTACAACTGTGGACTGTAAAAAGTATTCAACAACGTTGATTAAATAGTAGAAAGGTTTTATGATTAGTTGTGTATGTTTTGTCAAAGTGACAGCAATCTGCTACAACTGTGGACTGTAAAAAGTATTCAACAACGTTGATTAAATAGTAGAAATGTTTTATGATTAGTTGTGTATGTTTTGTCAAAGTGACAGCAATCTGCTTCAACTGTGGACTGTAAAAAGTATTCAACAACGTTGATTAAATAGTAGAAAGGTTTTATGATTAGTTGTGTATGTTTTGTCAAAGTGACAGCAATCTGCTACAACTGTGGACTGTAAAAAGTATTCAACAACGTTGATTAAATAGTAGAAAGGTTTTATGATTAGTTGTGTATGTTTTGTCAAAGTGACAGCAATCTGCTACAACTGTGGACTGTAAAAAGTATTCAACAACGTTGATTAAATAGTAGAAATGTTTTATGATTAGTTGTGTATGTTTTGTCAAAGTGACAGCAATCTGCTACAACTGTGGACTGTAAAAAGTATTCAACAACGTTGATTAAATAGTAGAAATGTTTTATGATTAGTTGTGTATGTTTTGTCAAAGTGACAGCAATCTGCTACAACTGTGGACTGTAAAAAGTATTCAACAACGTTGATTAAATAGTAGAAATGTTTTATGATTAGTTGTGTATGTTTTGTCAAAGTGACAGCAATCTGCTACAACTGTGGACTGTAAAAAGTATTCAACAACGTTGATTAAATAGTAGAAATGTTTTATGATTAGTTGTGTATGTTTTGTCAAAGTGACAGCAATCTGCTACAACTGTGGACTGTAAAAAGTATTCAACAACGTTGATTAAATAGTAGAAAGGTTTTATGATTAGTTGTGTATGTTTTGTCAAAGTGACAGCAATCTGCTACAACTGTGGACTGTAAAAAGTATTCAACAACGTTGATTAAATAGTAGAAATGTTTTATGATTAGTTGTGTATGTTTTGTCAAAGTGACAGCAATCTGCTACAACTGTGGACTGTAAAAAGTATTCAACAACGTTGATTAAATAGTAGAAATGTTTTATGATTAGTTGTGTATGTTTTGTCAAAGTGACAGCAATCTGCTACAACTGTGGACTGTAAAAAGTATTCAACAACGTTGATTAAATAGTAGAAAGGTTTTATGATTAGTTGTGTATGTTTTGTCAAAGTGACAGCAATCTGCTACAACTGTGGACTGTAAAAAGTATTCAACAACGTTGATTAAATAGTAGAAAGGTTTTATGATTAGTTGTGTATGTTTTGTCAAAGTGACAGCAATCTGCTACAACTGTGGACTGTAAAAAGTATTCAACAACGTTGATTAAATAGTAGAAATGTTTTATGATTAGTTGTGTATGTTTTGTCAAAGTGACAGCAATCTGCTACAACTGTGGACTGTAAAAAGTATTCAACAACGTTGATTAAATAGTAGAAATGTTTTATGATTAGTTGTGTATGTTTTGTCAAAGTGACAGCAATCTGCTACAACTGTGGACTGTAAAAAGTATTCAACAACGTTGATTAAATAGTAGAAATGTTTTATGATTAGTTGTGTATGTTTTGTCAAAGTGACAGCAATCTGCTACAACTGTGGACTGTAAAAAGTATTCAACAACGTTGATTAAATAGTAGAAATGTTTTATGATTAGTTGTGTATGTTTTGTCAAAGTGACAGCAATCTGCTACAACTGTGGACTGTAAAAAGTATTCAACAACGTTGATTAAATAGTAGAAATGTTTTATGATTAGTTGTGTATGTTTTGTCAAAGTGACAGCAATCTGCTACAACTGTGGACTGTAAAAAGTATTCAACAACGTTGATTAAATAGTAGAAATGTTTTATGATTAGTTGTGTATGTTTTGTCAAAGTGACAGCAATCTGCTACAACTGTGGACTGTAAAAAGTATTCAACAACGTTGATTAAATAGTAGAAATGTTTTATGATTAGTTGTGTATGTTTTGTCAAAGTGACAGCAATCTGCTACAACTGTGGACTGTAAAAAGTATTCAACAACGTTGATTAAATAGTAGAAAGGTTTTATGATTAGTTGTGTATGTTTTGTCAAAGTGACAGCAATTTGCTACAACTGTGGACTGTAAAAAGTATTCAACAACGTTGATTAAATAGTAGAAATGTTTTATGATTAGTTGTGTATGTTTTGTCAAAGTGACAGCAATCTGCTACAACTGTGGACTGTAAAAAGTATTCAACAACGTTGATTAAATAGTAGAAATGTTTTATGATTAGTTGTGTATGTTTTGTCAAAGTGACAGCAATTTGCTACAACTGTGGACTGTAAAAAGTATTCAACAACGTTGATTAAATAGTAGAAATGTTTTATGATTAGTTGTGTATGTTTTGTCAAAGTGACAGCAATTTGCTACAACTGTGGACTGTAAAAAGTATTCAACAAAATTGAATAGAACAACTTGGAAAGAGAAGAAAATACCAAACACGGAACGTTTTGGGCTCAACTCACTTCTTCAGCCATTAACTAAAAACAATGAAAACAAATACATGACTTTAAACACCACATCGTCGTATTTATGTGTCTGTGTGTTTTCATTGTTTTTTGTTTGTTTGTTTGTTATTGGCTGAAAAAGGGTTTTGAGTCCAAAATATTCCGTTTTTGGTACTTTGTTTTTTGTTTAAAGCTTTTACATTTCCTTTTGTTTATTACTTGATAGTAAGAATGGCCATTTGATGAACACAATTTGTAGAAAAATGGTTTTTAGAATAGAGAAAAAATGGCTTCAGCGTTTCCTAAACGTCATTTCAAGATTTTAAGTGTCTTGGAAAAAAAATAATTAAATGTTTAAAGTGCGAATTTTAATTTTTGAATGTTGTTAAAGTTTACAGAAATCAACAAGCTGTTTTATTATTGGGAAATTCTAAATTGACGTGGGAAATTCCCAAAACCATTTTATCAGCCAAATCTCAAAAGTAATTCCTGTGATGTGGATCAAATCCCCCAGAGAGACGAACATAAAGACGGAATAATATTGACGTCACTCGGCTCTCCTATACCGACAGTTGGTGATTAGTTCTCACTAAAATAATGTATCAAACAGACTATAAACGTGTAAGGTTACACATAGCTTTGTGTGTTTGTACATTGTATCTGACGGACAGATGTTGTGAGTATTCTAGTTAAATGCAAGACACCAATAGACATAAACTTCCACAACCAATTAATGCTATGCTTTTAGGTAAATTACTCACAACATCCGACAGCCAAATTAGATACGACACCAACAGACAAAAGTGTGTTTGACCTTGAACGTTTATTGTCTGATATAATATAGTGAGAACGAATCACACAAGACAGCAGTCAAAAATTAAAACAAAAATATGTAGCTGAATGACATCAACTTCGTTCCTTCTATAGAACGACTCACATTTGACGTTACTGAGATATTTGTTATAGTTTTAGACTACCAGTTGGGTGATTAGTTCTCACTAAAATATATCAATCAGACTATAAATGTTTAAAGTTAAACATAGCTTTGTGTGTTTGTATAATGTATCTGGCAGACGGATGGTGTGAGTATTTTATTTAAATGCAAAACATCATTAAACACAAGCCTCCACGAAATGCCCTATAGATAGTATGCAGATGACGTCACTCATGCCTTTGTTATTGTTTTTGCCATCCGCGTTTGTGAGTTGTTCTCACTAAACTGTATTAACCAAACTATAAAAGTTCATGGTTACACAGAGTTTGTGTGTTGGTCCGTTATACTTCCGGATGGCAATGTTGTGAACTCCTTGGCCAAGCGCATTCTATCTATAAAATGACACGAGGTCACTCAGCTCTTTGTTATAATGTTAGACTACCATTCTGGTGATTAGTTCTCACTAAAATTTATCAGCCTAAAGATAGAACGAAGATGACATCACTCAGGTCTTTGTTGTTTTTTAGCCATCCATGTTTATGAGTAATTCTCACTAAACCAGACTATAAACGTTTAAGTTTACACATAATATTGTGTGTTGCTACACAAGTCAATTCATTCCTGTAACGTTGACAACGAGAGATCCACGTAAATGTTGCTTATCCAGACGAAATGCAATAAATGTTAGACATAAATCGTGTAGTTTTCCTACCATTCACTTGTGGAATAAAATTAATATTCGATTCCAAACAAAGAACGCGAGTTCTCTGGATCGATTTAAAACGTAGATTGACCGAGAGTTGTTTTCTCTCAGATGTCAATTGGATTCAATAGTCTGATGTCACGCCGCTCGGCAACGGCGGCCATCTTGGTTCTAAACAAAGAAAATCATTCCTTTTTATTTTTAATGCTGGCTAGAACTTTTCATATGACTTGTGATCAGAATGTGTAAAAGTCAAAACATGATCAAATTTATGTTTTATTCCCCCTCTGGATACGCTTTTATGCTCGCCGGAGAAATATTTCATACGGGCGTCGCCATTGTTCCGATAGTTTAGAGCCAGTGTTACTAAGTTACCATGCGTCATTAGGAAGGAAGTGACGTTACGACTGTTGAAGAGTATTTGAAAATAGTCTATGACCGGTCATGGGTTCTTATTCATTTGGTTGAAGGTTCCTTGATGATTTTATGATAGACTAGATCTTTTTGTGTTTGTCATTCAAAGCCATTGGATGGATAGAATCCGAAATTTAGCCTTTGTCCATGTTATCTTACGATGGATAGAATCCTAAATTTAGCCTTTGTCCATGTTATCTTACGATGGATAGAATCCTAAATTTAGCCTTTACCCATGTTATCTTACGATGGATAGAATCCTAAATTTTTGCCTTTAGCCATGTTATCTTACGTATGTTATGTAAACACATGTGGATTAATTGATATTTTGTTTTTGTTTTTTAACTCATCCAAATTTTACATCTTCCACTATGTGACGTCCATCTGGTCCCCTAGACTCTTGTTAAAAGCAAAAGGAATTGACTTGATCCTGAGGCAAGTTATCAGTTGATGTCAATCCAAAGAGTTGATCCTAAAGCAAGTTATTAGTTGATGTCAGGCCAAATCAAGAGCTGGATGGAATCAACGTCTGTCTTTTCAAAAAGGCTCATCTCTTGACCCAACCACCTACCGGAAGTAAGAAATAGAGAAATTGTCGTAGATAAAACGTCAAATGGTCAAGGGAGGTAACCGTCAGAGCGCATGCTCCAATACATTCGTCTCACAACCTTTTGTAGAATTCCAGAACTTCCGGCTATGTCGTTTGGTGATTTTACTCGTGTCTTTATCGATGGGCCTAACTTTGTCCTCAGATCTCAAACATCTTCCCATTGCCATGACGCCTTGGGAAAGTCAATATCCGTATCCTTTTATATCATCATCACGTGACCATATCCATCCTATTTCCAAATCGAACCATCTACGTCATAAGACAACGTCACAACTTTATCCACGTCCTGTCACTCCGAATATACGTCACAGTGTGTCACCCTATGCCACTCCATATCCACGCTCTAATTTGACGTCACGATCACACTCTCTTTCTACCAAATCCCATGTACATTATAGTGTGACGTCACAGACACATCCTTTTCATGTCCCTCCATGTCTACGTCATGGCATCACGTCACAAACTTATTCTCTCCTAATCATTCCATGCATTGAATATTTAACCAAAACTCAGCCCGTGGTCCATCATCAATTCCAACCTGGTGACAAAGAGAGGGAAGATGAATCTTTGAGAATAGAAAATTTAAACAGGAAAACTGAACTAGAGAACAAAAAAGATGTGGACATGGATTATGTGAAGACTTCCGTGTATAACGAATGGTTAAAACACAATATCAATGTCCATCAAAGTTCTGATAAGAATCTAACATACCGGAGGTTTCCACTCGTACTTGTCCACAACCCAAATTGTCAAATATCTTTCCGATTTCAATCCAATGTCGACCACGACACAACAACCAATAAGGCAAATCATCAATCTCATCAAAGCAGTCTCTTTACAAATAGGAAACGCCACCAGGTTTGATCAGTTTATAAATACGTTGCGGCTGCAAACCTTCGCCTACAACAAAACTCTAAAGCGAATCATACTTTTGAAGTTTTCCCATTTCCCTTATTGTTATATATCAACGTTTGGTCTGGTGAAACTCAGTGTCTCATATCTCGATGTGTCAATAACGCAAATACAAACACTCAAACTACAAACGTCCATCATTTTCAAATTCCCGCGAAGTTTCTGAAATCACAACACATTTGCCACACCTGTATGGCTTCAGTCATATCGCCTGCAAACAAATCAATAACACGCCAGTACTCCGTCTATGATATCGTCTGTGTAAACAGAAAAACTGATAATAATGTCTCTAATGAGTTACTTGTGTCACGTGATCAGAGGAAGCGACAGGGATCAAGTCCACCTCAGAACTTTACGTCCATTATTCTAGACACCCTAAACTACCCTAGGCTACTAAATAGCCAATCTGGTCACCACGTCATACAAAGTATTTTAAAACCCGGTACACTCTTTATTTACTATCCTATAGACCATATAGATTCAAATATTCGTCACCACGGAAACCACGTGATATCCACCACAACAGATCAAGTGACTTCAACCATTCACAGTTACGCGTCATCTATACATCACCATTTCAAAGACTACTTGAGGTCACGTTTTCATCAATATATTATCAAAAACGTGACACAACGCCATATCCGTAAAACAACCGTTTACCCTAGCCCGTCCAATCAGCTTTACTCAAACAACCACGTCAAGCATAAAGTGACACCCAAACACGTTCACGGCAGACAAGCACACCATAGTAAATTTAACACATACAATAATCACGATAAAAATTACCCACATTACCCGATCATCCACCTCTCCCTGAGTTTCAACCAAAACTTTCTTAAACTAAATCAAAATGCACGGGGCATGCAAATATTTATTAGCAAAAGGAGCGAATTCAAGAAACAGCAGAAAAAAATAGCCTTGAGTAGATCATCACAAAATACGTCTCTGACAACAAATTTCAGATCTCATTCTTTAGGAACATCTAAATATCAAGTCGTTTTGAGATCACGTGATCACTCGTTAGGCAGCGCAGGATATCCACCAACCCCAACCACCATATACGACGTATATCCTTGGACAAGACACTCTCAAAGACAAAGACAAAGACGCAGGCGACATTTACAGGAAGATGAAATCCAAACCAATCACAAGTTGGATTTTGGAAAAAGATTTTATCTTCAAATCCCACACTGGCCATTTTATAACCTTAGAAAACCAAATTTTCAACTTCAACAAAAGCAAAAACATTTCGGCTACAACATCAACAAAATCCATCACACATCAAAGAAACAAAAACAACAACAACAACATATTCTACAACATCAACAAAACTTTCAAAAGAAACATGGCCGTCAACGTGACAGCTACCATCAAAGAATGAACCAAGATAAGAAAATAATCAATCAAAGACAATATTCTCATTGTCCTTTTCACCATCGACATCATTGTCGTCATTACCGTCATAATCGTCATCGTCATCGTCGTCGTTATCATCAAAAAAACCCGCCACATCGACAGCAACCACACTTCTATCCTTCTCACCGATATTTCAAATACAAATACCAACATCTGGTAATGTCACCCCAGCATACAGGAAGGCACCAGATCCCGAACAAAGCATACATTGATCAAGACTCGACCAGGGGTCGTTCATTCCATGAAATGGCGCTTCCTGTTTTCCCCTACGGTCAAGGACACGTGAATCACTATTCTCATTTACATGGCAGACAAAAAGGTAAAATTTACCACAGGATCAAGAATATCTCGTGGAAAGGCCACAGAAAAGGCCGTAAAACGAATAGCCGTTGGAGACACGGTAAAAGACGTGAGAACCAAAGACGTGACAACCAACGATATGGTAAACAGAGAGAGGATAATGATATACGTGGTAGTCACAGACGTTATAGTCAGACACAAAGTAAACAAAGATATCGTAGCCATATACGTGATAGCCGAAGACGCCATAATCATATACGTGAGAGTCAAAGCCGAGTTAACCACATACGTGATAGCCAGATTCGTGAGTATCATGTGCGTGAGAGCCAAAGACGTGATAATCACATACGTGACGACCAAGGACGTGATAATCATATACGTGATAGTCAAAGACACCTTAATCACATACGTGGTAGCCAAATATGTGGCAACCACAAAAGTAAGAGTCAAACACGTGATTACTTAAGGCGTGGTAATCAAAGACGTAAAATTCCAAGAGGTGGGAGGCAAAGACCAAGACATGATAAACCACCGATACGGCATAATCAAAAACAACATAATCAAAAACGTGATAACCAGAGACACAATGACCAACGACGTCATAGCGGATTTCGATATATTTGGAATATGAGAACAAATTTGACAAGACGTGATAAACATTCAGCATTTCTACTAAACAATAACAAAATTAGGGAGGGTCGAAAGTCTTTCTTAGAAAATTATGTAAAAACCTCGAGGCTTTTTACCACTGGAACCAAAATCCAACGAGAATTCAATGTCAGCAAAACGCTGACGCGAGATGACGCTGGAAACCAAGTCAAAAACCCGGTGTCTGCCATTGACTTCAAACTGACCTTGTTAAGACGGGGTAAATTGTTTATGAAATATCGTGAAAACTTGAAACAAAATCGAATCGTGAAGCTGCATCGCCAGTCTTTGAAACACGACACGGTTCGTGAAGACAGACGTGGACGAGGGAATGTGACTCCCCACTATCAGGACAGAGTGGCCACAGCGATGACTATGGCGACGACAATGATGACGAAGATGACGATGACGGCTGAGAGCACACCTGGACCGAAGGATCCCAATCAGAGAGGACGATTTCTACATCCGGGCCACTGGAGATGTGGCAAGGTATGCTTTCATCATCATCATTATCGTCATCATCATCTTCATCGTCGTCGTTGTCGTCACCATTATTATCATCACCATCATCATATTCATCAGTATCATCATCAGCACCATCAATATCATCATCATCATAGTCGTCGTCATCGTCATCAACATTATTATCATCACCATCATCATATTCATCAGTATCATCATCAGCACCATAAATATCATCATCATCATCATCATCATCATCATCATCATCATCATCATCATCATCATCATCATAATCGTCGTCATCGTCATCACCATTATATCATCACCATCATCATATTCATCAGTATCATCATCAGCATCATAAATATCATCATCATCATCAGCAGCAGCAGCAGCAGCAGGAGCTTCAATGTCACCGTAATTCATCATCATCATCATCATCATCAATGGTGGTAATTAAGGTGATCACCGTAATTATGATCACCTTAATTACCACCTCCATCAACACAATTAACAACATCAACACCATTACTCACCACCCCCAACTACACTACTACCACAACCACTACAACTACCACAACCACCATTACCCTCACTACTTGTTTCGGTACAGAGGACTGTGGGGTTGCTGCCGTACCTTTCATCGTAGGAGGTCAAAGGTCACGACCTGGCCGATGGCCTTGGCAAGTGTCATTGCAAATCATACCGTCCTTGACCCCGTGGCATCGATGTGGAGGCGTGCTGGTTCACCCGAGATGGATTCTCACGGCAGCTCATTGCGTGGAAGGGTGAGTGAGTCCAACTCTACAATTACAAAGTTAAAAGACGTATTTTTTTTTCCATTTAAAAAAACTGAATCTAATGCTTGTTTCTGTTTTTAATTTTAAGGGTTTTACGGCGCATGTAACACATTTAGGTCATTTCAGCGCCAGTAAAAAGAAAGAAAATTGGGATAGTAAAATGTTATAGAATTACAATTAAAGCACCCAAGAACAAGTGAGTCAAAGGGGAGTCTGTTCAAATAGGAAACAGATGTAGATTCCAAGAGCACACCATCATTGTAGGTGTACTTAGTTTGAGATCATCTAAATGTCTCACCCAGACACAAGCACAGCTTCCCGCCAAGAGGAACACACTCAATTGTTTACGATTCATATTTAATAAAAACAAAAATAATACAGTGCATAACAGAGAGATGATTTACAAGGAAAAAAATATCATTCCCAAAACTAACTATACATTTGACTGTTTCCCTCCCAGCCAGGGCCAGGACAAACCAAGTAATCTCATTCCAAGACAAAGACAGAAAGCAAGTTGGAAAACAAATATAGGGAATAAAAGACACAAATGCCCACTATGGATACTGAATCTAAAAGTTACAGCTGTCCATTCCTGACCGGCAAACTAAATGATATTTTGACTCCCTTAGATTTTCTAAAGATCTATTTACCCACTTCAATTCTAGATTTAATTAGCAATAATAACAAAGTATATACAAGTTAGATTTTTGAAATAGTTAATCTATACTTTTAAAAAAGTATTTATTTACAACTCTATCATATTAGAATACTCATTGTTCAGGACTGTATTTCATGTCTTTTGAATGAATGAATGCCTGACCCAGACTGTGTAAATGTTTTGTTACACACCCACTGTATTTCATGTGTTTTGAATGAATGAATGAATGCCTGACCCAGACTGTGGAAATGTCTTGTTACACATTCACTGTATTTCATGTGTTTTGAATGAATGAATGCCTGACCCAGACTGTGGAAATGTCTTGTTACACATCCACTGTATTTCATGTGTTTTGAATGAATGAATGAATGCCTGACCCAGACTGTGGAAATGTCTTGTTACACATTCACTGTATTTCATGTGTTTTGAATGAATGAATGAATGCCTGACCCAGACTGTGGAAATGTCTTGTTACACATCCACTGTATTTCATGTGTTTTGAATGAATGAATGCCTGACCCAGACTGTGGAAATGTCTTGTTACACATTCACTGTATTTCATGTCTTTTGAATGAATGAAGGCCTGACCCAGACTGTGGAAATGTCTTGTTACACATTCACTGTATTTCATGTCTTTTGAATGAATGAATGCCTTACTCGGACTGTGGAAATGTCTTGTTACACATTCACTGTATTTCATGTCTTTTGAATGAATGAATGCCTTACTCGGACTGTGGAAATGTCTTGTTACACATCCACTGTATTTCATGTCTTTTGAATGAATGAATGCCTGACCCAGACTGTGGAAATGTCTTGTTACACATCCACTGTATTTCATGTGTTTTGAACGAATGAATGCCTGACCCAGACTGTGGAAATGTCTTGTTACACATTCACTGTATTTCATGTGTTTTGAATGAATGAATGCCTGACCCAGACTGTGGAAATGTCTTGTTACACATCCAATGTATTTCATGTGTTTTGAATGAATGAATGCCTGACCCAGACCGTGGAAATGTCTTGTTACACATCCAATGTATTTCATGTGTTTTGAATGAATGAATGCCTGACCCATACTGTGGAAATGTCTTGTTACACATACATGGGATACCCTAATAGAATTTCCATATAAAGTATCTCATATCTTATCTTATCTAAAAAGACAGTTGTGGTGACAAGACAATCAATTACTTCTTTCTTGTCTTAAGTCAAAGTCATACAAATACAAAGCGGCTACAACTTGTGGACTGTAAAAAGTCAAAGTCATACAAATACAAAGCGGCTACAACTTGTGGACTGTAAAAAGTCAAAGTCATACAAATACAAAGCGGCGACAACTTGTGGACTGTAAAAAGTCAAAGTCTACAAATACAAAGCGGCTACAACTTGTGGACTGTAAAAGTCAAGTCATACAAATACAAAGCGGCTACAACTTGTGGACTGTAAAAAGTCAAAGTCATACAAATACAAAGCGGCTACAACTTGTGGACTGTAAAAAGTCAAAGTCATACAAATACAAAGCGGCTACAACTTGTGGACTGTAAAAAGTCAAAGTCATACAAATACAAAGCGGCGACAACTTGTGGACTGTAAAAAGTCAAAGTCATACAAATACAAAGCGGCGACAACTTGTGGACTGTAAAAAGTCAAAGTCATACAAATACAAAGCGGCGACAACTTGTGGACTGTAAAAAGTCAAAGTCATACAAATACAAAGCGGCGACAACTTGTGGACTGTAAAAAGTCAAAGTCATACAAATACAAAGCGGCGACAACTTGTGGACTGTAAAAAGTCAAAGTCATACAAATACAAAGCGGCGACAACTTGTGGACTGTAAAAAGTCAAAGTCATACAAATACAAAGCGGCGACAACTTGTGGACTGTAAAAAGTCAAAGTCATACAAATACAAAGCGGCGACAACTTGTGGACTGTAAAAAGTCAAAGTCATACAAATACAAAGCGGCGACAACTTGTGGACTGTAAAAAGTCAAAGTCATACAAATACAAAGCGGCGACAACTTGTGGACTGTAAAAAGTCAAAGTCATACAAATACAAAGCGGCGACAACTTGTGGACTGTAAAAAGTCAAAGTCATACAAATACAAAGCGGCGACAACTTGTGGACTGTAAAAAGTCAAAGTCATACAAATACAAAGCGGCGACAACTTGTGGACTGTAAAAAGTCAAAGTCATACAAATACAAAGCGGCACAACTTGTGGACTGTAAAAAGTCAAAGTCATACAAATACAAAGCGGCGACAACTTGTGGACTGTAAAAAGTCAAAGTCATACAAATACAAAGCGGCTACAACTTGTGGTAAAAAGTCAAAAACAAACAATGAATAAAACAGCTTTTTTAAAAAAGTACAAATCACCAAAAAACACGGAACGTTGTGTGCTCAAAACCCTTCTGTAGCCAACTAAAAATAAAACAAACAAAAAACTAATGAACACACGAATAGATTAGGAAAACCCCAGATGGACGGTGGCCATTACGTAACTATAGTCGGTCATGGCGGTGGCCAAATAGTTTTCTCTGCAATCTATCCGGTTTTCATGTCAATGTATTTGTGTTTTCTGGGGGTTTTCTTCTTCTTGTTGTTATTCGCTGAAAAAGGGTTTTGAGCCCAAACTCTTCCGTGTTTGGTATTTTGTTCGTTTTTTAAATATGTTCTATTCATTTTTGTTTATTACTTTTAAATTTGGTTTCTTACAATGGCAGCGCAAATAATGTCACGTCGATGACTCATCTCGATATCAACAGTTGGTGCTTGAAACTGGATGAAATCAATGACAATTATAACATGGAATAGAAACTTCTTTCTGGGTGGGGTTCCTGACCTCCCATGGTGGGCAGGGATGTACATACTGTGTCTTCAATCCCCCTATGTCTGGGTGAGGTTCCTGACCTCCCATAGTGGGCAGGGAGGTACATACTTTGTCTTCTATCCCATGTCTGGGTGGGGTTCCTGACCTCCCATAGTGGGCAGGGAGGTACATACTTTGTCTTCTATCCCATGTCTGGGTGGGGTTCCTGACCTCCCATAGTGGGCAGGGAGGTACATACTGTGTCTTCTATCCCCCTATGCCTGTTTTCCAATATACTTTCTGTCTTTGTCTTGGATTGAGATTACTTGGTTTTACCCTGGCTGGGAGGGTAACAGTCAAATATTGTTAGTTCTAGGAGATGATATTTTTTCCCTTGTAAATCATGTTTTTTATGCACTGTATTATGTATTATATATATGATTTGTAAACATTTGAGTGTGTTCTTCTTAGTTGGGACCTGTGCTTGTGTCTGGATGAGACTTTTAGTGATCTCAAACTAAGTACTTTGATAGTGTGATCTTGGAATCTACACCTGTTTCTTATTTGAACCAATTCCCCTTTGTCTTACCTTTTCTTGGGTGCTTGAATTGTAATTCTAGAACTTTTTACTATTCCATTTTCCTCCTTTTTACTGGCGCTGATATGGCCTTAATGTGTTGCAGGTGCCGTAAAACCCTTAAATTCAAACAAACAAACAGAAACTTCTTTTTTTTAATCACAAATACAGATGGAGTTCGTTTCGGGTTTCCCCCTTTGCAACAAAACACGATGAATAAAAGTATCATTCGTCGTGTTTTGTTGACAAAGGTTTAAATTCGAAACACCCACATCTTTTGTCGTGTTTTGTTGACAAAGGGTAAACCCGCAACGTCCACATCATTTACCTTAAAATAAACCGAAGCTTCGATTCCAATTAGTTTTTGTTATTTAATATTTTTGATCTTCAAGCAACAATATTTGGTTAATGATGAGAATTCGACAACTGACATTTTTGGCATATTGTAAAGCAAATGCCAAACTCCTAACTGTTAATTTATATCGATTGTTTTAAATTGCCATCATCAAGTTGATACCGGTTGAAAATATAGATGAATGAAGAATTTATTGTATTACTTCCCTTTATTCTGAACTGTTTGAATTGCAATGTTGTTGATTAGTGGCTTTTGAATTTTTGAAAAAGAAGTGAAGACGAACGAACACAAGAGGCATTTCGGTGTTGTTTTATCTTATCTTATTGACTTTTGACTTGATTATTAGACAGATATTATAATACCGACAGAATACTGTTTGAAATGGATTTTCATTTTCATTTTCATTCATTTTTATGCCATGTCATTTCTATACAAGAGTGAATCCTAGTTTTTAAAATCTGTTATTTTTTCCTCAGTGAATTTTATGGGAACAAACACAATTGGCGGATAGTGCTGGTAGATGACGACCTTGACATTGAATCCGGTCAAGAGAAGTACAGGTCAATAACCAGAATTGTAAGTGTAAGTATCCGTACACGATTTCTCCATGGCAGAATATTGAACATCATGACGTTTGTGGCGATAACCACGATGACCAACAGACAATGATCGTGCTGTCATGTGATCCAGTGGTATGACACTCGCCTTCTGGTCGGAAGGTCGGGTTCGAGTCCTGCTCTGAGTGGTGCATCGTTGAGTCCTTGGAAAAGGCTCTTTACTCACAATCGCTCACAGTACTCTGGTGTAAAATGAGTACTTGGCCGTTAACAGCGTTGTCTCTGTCGGAAAGCATTGTAATATCGCCTTACAGTTACAGATGTCTGGTTTCGTCCGACAAGTCGAATGTTGCTGTAGGTCTGAAATTCATTGTAAAGCGCTTTGAGCACGTTTAGTGGATATCCCGCTATATAAAATCTCACGTTGTTTGTTTTACATTCTAATATTTGTTCAGCACCCTGACTATCGAAGGGCAAGTAACTTCCCAAATGACGTGGCTTTATTAAAAATGGACAGCCCAGTGGACCTTAGAACGGGGACTCTCAAGACAGCGTGTCTGCCTCGCCAGCAACAGGGGGTGGAAGAGGAAGGTGGGGATCAGTGTTGGATCAGTGGATGGGGAGAGTCACGAGGTAATTGAACATCTCTCTCTTTCTATATATATATATATATATATATATATATATATATATATATATATTATATATATATATAATATAAATATAAGATAGAGAGAGAGAGAGAGAGAGAGAGAGAGAGAGAGACACTCATATATATATATATAATCGTGTTGGATACAAATATGGTACGAATAGTGCTAAACATGTAGCAATGGAGCGAATTATTGTTTTAATATTTATCACTATGTTGGAGTCAGTCTACATCGATGTTTCAGGCCTTTTCAGCCATCGTCAGGACTGTGTGTTACATGAGTTTGGTTTGTTGTGTGTTGTTGCTTGTTAAAGTGGTTCCGTAGGTTTGTAGTTGATTAGTAAGTGTTTTCGTCTATGTGAACAGCTATTGTACATCTCATTTTTCGTGTTGAGTATGGCTTCATGAGAGTGTTTGATTATAGTATATTTCTCTTCCAGGCATAAGCTACATTGTTTTGATGATGGTGTGTATCCTGTTGCTTTAGTTATAATTTTTCATGAAATGCTGTGGTCTAGTTTGTTGTCTTTTAAGTTCCAAATATGTTCGCTGAGTTTTGTGGATTTTTTTTTGTTAGTGTTTCTAAAGGTTGAGGTGTGAAGGTTGCTTGTTTTGAAATCATTTTCCGTTAGTCCTACATATTTTTCCTGCTTGTTTGTTTTAGTTTCGGTGACTGTGGCTTGGTAAATTAAACTTGATTCTAAACAGTGTTTGTTTAGCGGGCAATGTTCCTTATTTCTGCAGTTGCATTTTCTGGTGGGTGGGTTTTGCTGTTGTCGGTGGTTTATTAATATATTTTTTGTTGTGGCTTGAAATTATTTGTTCTATGTTGCGCATACCATAGCCATCGTTATGCCTGATACTGAAATCCAAAAGGACTGGCAGTTTGACGTCATTATTTGGTTTTTGCACCGCTTAGTGAGTTGTCGTTAGTAGAGCTCATGGAAACAAGTTATTTCATTGGTTGAACTATTGAATACAACTCACGATTTGTTTTCTTTTGTGGCAAAAGACTGGCATTTTGACGTCATTTTTTGGTCAGTATCAGGCCATAACCTTACGATGGGCCACGCGCATACACGAGTAGCTTATTTTTATGATGTTCCTGTTAATAACTCTATATAGCTTGTGTTTTTTTGGAAAGTGGGTATCAATTAACTTCAGGAACTGCTGTCCAATGTTTGTGCTGACGTTTTTGTCGAAAGGTGGGTTGAACCGAGTAATATGTTGTTTTCTTTTTTTTGCGTTCTTCACTTGTGTGTTGAGGTTTATATGAGAGGGGGGGGGGGGGGCGTCTGTGTATTCAAATGGTGTGTTGTATCCGCTTTTTGTGAGTGCTTCTTTGTAGGGGGTGGCTGCGACGTTGAATATCTCTCTGTTTTCCGAAAGTTTGCTCACCATCAGTGCTATGCTATGTTTTTTGGTATGTTTTCAATGACGGAACGGGGGTGGTTGCTGTTTTTATTAATGTAGCTAATGATGTTATTTGGTTTTCTGAACGGTTGGAATGAATTGGATTTTATGTCGAATGTGACGTCGAGGAAGTCCACCTTTTTTTTGTTTCTGTCATACGTGATTTTCAAATTGTTGTTTTGATATATGAATTATAAAAACAAAAACCATGAGATAATAGTGCTCAACTTTTTGATAAAAGGAGCTATTTATAAACATTTCAAGTATAATTATGATTATTTAACTTCTACAGCATTGTTTCAAGCGTAAGCTCTCATCAGGAAGTGGAAGTGAAAGTAGATTGTTGTGTTTTTCGTATTTTTCTAGATTCGTGTTTATGGAGGTTCGTAATTACATAAAAGGTGTTTGTTTCTATGTCTGCGTGAGGATGTCAGTTCGTTTCTTCTGTTGAATGTTGGGTTTTGTGATGATGAAGAATTTTTCTTCTAAGCAGAGGTTGCAAATCTTAGAAGATGGGGAGTATGACTGTGCTCTGGAGATGATTTTCCATGTGATGCTGTCAGCATATATATGAAGTTGATTGTGGTGGTGGTGGTGATGATGATTATGATAATGATATGATGATGATGATGATGATGATGATGATGATGATGATGATGATGACGATGATGATGATGATGATGATGACGTTGATGATGATGATGATGATGATGATGATGATGATGATGATGATGATGATGATGATGATGATAAAATTCTATGGTCACCATATTGTCATTGATTTGCCTTACCCTCTTCCCAGACAAACTAAAGGTGACGAACACTATGAGAGAGGTCCCTATCGAGATAGTGGGGCTGTCTCAATGTCAGGCTATGTGGTCAAGAGTGGACATCGATGTACTGGACTCTCAGTTGTGTGGGGGTTATGGTCAAACAGGAGCTTGTTACGTAAGTGTGTGTGTGTGTGTGTGTGTTTGTGTGTATTATGTGTGTATATATGTGCGTCTGTGTGTATGCGAGTATTTGTACTATGTGTTTATTTATATATGTGGGCGTGTGTGTGTGTGTGTGTGTGTGTGTATGCGTGTATTTGTACTATGTCTGTATATATGTGCGTGTGTGTGTATGCGTGTATTTGTACTATGTGTTTATATATGTAGGCGTGTGTGTGTGTTTGCGTGTATTTGTACTATGTGTGTATCTATCTGTGTGCGTGTTCTTATGTGTGTGTGTATGTGTATGCGTGTATTTGTACTATGTGTGTATCTATGTGTGTGCGTGTGTTTGTGTGTGTGTATATGTGTGTTTGTGTATGCGTGTATTTGTACTATGTGTGTGTGTTTGTGTATGCGTGTATTTGTACTATGTGTGTGCGTGTGTTTATGTGTGTGTGTGTTTGTGTATGCGAGTATTGTACTATATGTGTGCGTGTGTTTGTGTGTTTGTGTATGCGAGTATTGTTCTATGTGTGTATCTATGTGTGTGCGTGTTTTTGTGTGTATTCCTGACGCATGGCCTGGTGGATGTCTGTATGATTTGTATTCTAATCTAAAACTTGGTTTAAAATAATAAATAAATAGCATTTCTATAGAGCATAACCATGACAATACCGTCATCATCACCATCATCATCATCATCATCATCATCATCATCATCATCAATATCATATTCAATATTATCATCATCATCATCATCAATATTATCATCATCATCATCATCATCAATATTATCATCATCATCATCATCATCATCATCATCATCATCATCAATATCATCACCATCATCATCATCACTATTATCATCGTCATCATCATATTTCATCATCATCTATTATTTGGTTCCAGGGCGACTCCGGTGGACCCCTAATGTGTGAGCGTGAAGGTCGCTATCACGTGACAGGGGTGATGTCCTGGCTTATTTCCAACTGCTCAGCCCACAATTTCCCAAACGTGTTTTCTCGAGTGACGTCATTCATCCCTTGGATACAAGGGCAGATAAACACGTAGACATCCATCCATATCAACAATGAATCTCTCACGGATGACTCACGCCACGCCACGCCAATGACGTCATAAGAGATGTATTCTCCACGCCAGTCCCTCGCTCGGGAACAACGTCCATGTGAGACTTATCGGACCGATGACGTCATCGGAGATGTATCACCACGCCACAGATTAGGTCTAGTCTGTGATCCACGCCAGTCCCTGGCACGGGCATAACGTCTATGTGTGACCAGTCGGACCGATGACGTCATCGGAGATGTATCACCACGCCACAGATTAGGTCTAGTCTGTGATCCACACCAGTCCCTGGCACGGGCATAACGTCTATGTGTGACCAGTCGGACCGATGACGTCATCGGAGATGTATCACCACGCCACAGATTAGGTCTAGTCTGTGATCCACGCCAGTCCCTGGCACGGGCATAACGTCGATGTGTGACCAGTCGGACCGATGACGTCATTGGAGATGTATCATCCACGCCAGTCCCTGGCACGGGCATAACGTCTATGTGTGACCAGTCGGACCGATGACATCATTTGAGATGTATCATCCACGCCAGTCCCTGGCACGGGCATAACGCCTATGTGTGACCAGTCGGACCGATGACGTCATTGGAGATGTATCATCCACGCCAGTCCCTGGCACGGGCATAACGTCTATGTGTGACCAGTCGGACCGATGACGTCATTGGAGATGTATCATCCACGCCAGTCCCTGGCACGGGCATAACGTCTATGTGTGACCAGTTGGACCGATGACGTCATTTGAGATGTATCATCCACGCCAGTCCTTGGCACGGGCATAACGTCTATGTGTGACCAGTCGGACCGATGACGTCATTGGAGATGTATCATCCACGCCAGTCCCTGGCACGGGCATAACGTCTATGTGTGACCAGTCGGACCGATGACGTCATTGGAGATGTATCATCCACGCCAGTCCTTGGCACGGGCATAACGTCTATGTGTGACCAGTCGGACCGATGACGTCATTGGAGATGTATCATCCACGCCAGTCCCTGGCACAGGCACCACATCTATGAATGTGTGACCAGTCGGACCGATGACGTCAATGGAGATGTATCATCCACGCCAGTCCCTGGCACGGGCACCACGTCTATGAATGTGTGACCAGTCGGACCGATGACGTCATTGGAGATGTATCATCCACGCCAGTCCCTGGCACGAGCACAACGTCTACAAATGTGTCACCAGTCGGTCCAACACAGTATCATATCGGGATAAAACAGATGATAAGCTGCCGTACTCAGGAATAATTCATGTATTTAAAAAGTTGGCCAGCGAACTCGTCCTTCAAATATCGATCGATGTAAATGAACCCAATCTTGGGAGAAACTCTCAAACATGGGACTTCGGAATTTTATTTCATATTGACATCAATCAACATATTACAGTTTTTGACAATTCTGACTGACATCAATCAACATATTACAGTTTTTGACAATTCATATTGACATCAATCAAAATATTACAGTTTTTGACAATCAATATTGGCATCAATCAACATATTACAGTTTTTGACAATCAATATTGGCATCAATCAACATATTACAGTTTTTGACAATCAATATTGGCATCAATCAACATATTACAGTTTTTGACAATTCTTATGTTTTTGTTTTTAATTGTTTTACGGCGCTTGCAACACATTTAGGTTATATCAGCGCCAGTAAAAAGGAAGAAAATGGGATAGTAAAAAGTTCTAGAATTACAATTAAAGCAGCCAAGAGAAAGTAAGACAAAGGGGAACTGGGAACAAATAGGGATCAGATGTAGATTCCAAGAGCATACCACCAATGCACTTACAGTGGAACCTCCCGATTACGACACCTCCGAATAGTGACAACCTCCTGATAACGACATTGACCCCGGGTCCCGATTTTTTTTCTATTTAAGATCAGTAAAAAAAAAAACAACTTCAAATAACGACGCACTTTTTGATAAAACCTCCGAATAACGACATCATTTTGGCGATTTTCGGCAGTTTTCGTAGATATTTATCCGATACTAAAAATACCGAGTATGAGTACTCAAAGTTTATAGAACAGTAAAGTTTGCTGCCCCAAACGTAAACAATAACAAGTTGCTAGTGATTTCCGTTAGGGACCGGAATAATTTACGCACAATATAGGTCTCCCAATTTTGTAGTTTGAGTTGTAGGCAATACACTTTCAGTATTGAAAATATGTTTACATAAAATCTAACAGTTGCAGAAATAATAATATAAGGCTAAATTATTATGAAAATCAGGCTCCGAATAATTCTCGTTTTGTTCACACCAGCGCAATAATTTGCTCTGGTCTAAAAATAGATAGACTGTAACTTTTGATAAATTTTAGAAAATTTTACCTTTTGTTCCATAAAATATCCATATCTAGACATTATTTGATGCATGATCGAGTATTTATGAATATGTGTTTCTTTTGCCACCTAACAGCCAAATTTTAAAGGTTATTTTTTTCTATTATTTACATTGGAACGTGAGCTGTCAAGACAGGAACATGTGGTTTGCCACGTGCTTCTCGACCTTTGTTTACGTTTGGGGCACCTAACTTTACTGCTCTATAGAAGAGTAAAGTTGGTGCAATAAAATAAACAACATCACGTGACCGGATATTTGACATCAAACGTGACCCAGATTTTTTTATAAATGACCCGAACTATGCTGCAATTGACCTTTAGTAATGTCATGCGCATCCAACCAACTTTTTGTTTACATGTTGCTAAGGCAGCAAACTGAAGTTGGCGCGAATAAATTCAAGCTGTTTACTCCGAGTCTGAGATAGCTAGGGAGGCCACGATCATATTTTTTTATCGCCAAAATACCCCTTCTTTTATTTTATAGGAAAACCATAATCATGGTTCCCCCTCCTCCCGTAAACAAAACCATATCTATGTCCAGGGAAACGAAGATGGTTGCTTGTCTTTGGTTAAGGCGGACCATACTTTTTTTTTTTACAGCGTATCAAATGATCAAAGTCAAAGCATACGGTCAATGTAATGAAGAGAGTAAATTTGAATCTATCTCCTATCTCTTCGCTCAGATGACCCTTTTGACAGAAGACAACTACTACTTCTACACTATAACTATAACTGCACTACCACTACTGTATTATAACCACTGATACCACAAAACTATAGACTTTTATACTATCTAGAACTAATGGACCGTATGGCTTAGCGGTACGGTTTTCGTCTTGTCACAAAAGTCGAGCAATGCCAATGCTAAGTGTGATCAGTAATAGGATGGGTGACTAATCGTGAAAAATTATACACACATTACCCCACTCGATTGAATGAGTATCTGGCTACAGAAATGGCGGTTAGTGTAGTGACAGTTTAAGTACACAAGGGTCGCCTAACAGGCTGTATGACAAAGAAATATGGTTCCACACGGCTTGTTGAAGTGGGGGGATAAATATGAAACATTTTGAAGCGCATTGCTCACGGCTATCTGTAGAAATGCGCTGTATAAATATTCATATTCATGTACTTGGTCCAACGGATACTATTACTATTTCTACTACAAGACCTCTACTACTACTACTACTATTACTAATAATAATAATAATAATAATAATAATAATAATAATAATAATAATAATAATAATAATAATAATAATAATAATAATAATAATAATAATAATAATAATAATAATAATAATAACAATATAATAATAATAACAATAACAATTATTATTGTTGTTGTCAGTATCACCGTTTATTAATGATTTAAAAAAGTGTTAAAGATACTTGCAAAATGTTGGTGTTGTGTGTGTTGTAGTAATCCAGCGACGCAACTCTGTACTGTCTACAACTACAAGAGACGCACAAGACCGTGGCACTAAACATCCCTGGCATGCATTTAGTCAAACAACATGAAAGCAACATTCACGGTAGCGTTAACTACGTCAAAGTCAAAGACAAAACAATAGTGACATATAACCAGGACATGACAGTAAGTGAGGTGGAAATTCTCAGAATTGAAAGCAGACACTTCAATGTGATATTACTGTCAACAAACCTCCACCAACGCCATTCAAGTGGCCAGTTACATCCACCATTAGTGAGAAACCAATGATTGTGATAGGTGACTTTAACTGCAACAGCACCAAATGGGGATACAATGAGAACAACAAAGATGGAGATACTGTTGAGGAATGGGCTGACCAATATAATCTGACACTCTTCTATGACGCATGAAGCATCCCTTCCAAGCGCTTGCTGGAGAACAGGCTACAACCCAGACCTTGCATTTGTGTCTTCCAGATATGTCAAAAACTGTCGGCAACCCCATTCCAAAATCAGTATACAGACCTATCGCCATTGAGGTAGGATCAGTCATCTCTACGAGAACAAACAAATTATATGAACTGTGTTCGTGGACCTGGCAGCTGCCTATGACACAGTAAATCATAGGAAACTGCTCCTAAAGGTTGCAAGGGTAACTCGTAACACAAAAATAGTTGCAATAATAAAATTCCTTATGTCAACCCGTCACTTTTTTGTGGAAATGGATGGGAAGAAAAGCAGATCACAAAAGAACGGACTCCCTCAAGGATCGGTACTTGCACATATCCTTTTCAACGTTTATACCAACGACCAACCTCATTTTGAGAACATCAGGGGGTTTCTATATGATCTGTGTCTTGTGTCCCAGGCCTCTGATTTCAAGACCATTGAGGAGAGACTAACGGATGTCCTGGAGCCACTCTCTGAGGCCACATTTAAAGAACTCACTTGCCAACCCAGGAAAAACTCAAGTGTGTGCTTTCCATTTAAAGAACCGCCAAGCCTAAAGAAAACAGGAAACTGAACATCTGGAATGGGAACATATTGGATAAAAACACATTTCCCATGTACTTCGGTGTTACCGTAGACCGCACAATGTCCTTTTCTCAGAACACAAAGAAAACAAAAGCAAAGGTGGCCACAAGAAACAACTTCCTAAGAAAAGAGGCAAAAACTTACACGCCATGGGGAGCAGATCCGAAAACAGTCAGGACAACCATAGTAGCCCTCTGCTATTCATCAGCCGAATAGGTCTCACCAGTCTGAGTAAGATCCTGCCATGTCAAAATAACACCTGCCGGATCATTAGAGTAACTTGAAACCGACTGCAGTTCCAGTCCTCCATCGGCTGGCTGGCATTGCACCTCCATACATTCAAAGAGCCACTGATTCCAAAGCCCAGAAATATGAATAGAAAATGGACCCAAGGCACCCAAGGCACAGCCCAATGACAAGTAGACTGAAGTCGAGAAAGAGCTTCACGATGGAAGAAAGCATCAACCCTGACCATGCAGCTGTATACAGGCGTTCCACGTTGAGAGAGTGGAACAATCATGCAAATGAAGCTGTTGGAGATCTGAGAGAAGAACTGTCCTACGGAACTGAGCTCCCCAGGAATGAATTGGTAACACTGAACAGAGCACAGGCAAAACTTGTGAGAACAACTGGAAGTAAGCATGAAAAAGTGGGGGCTGGTTGAGAGTAGCTTGTGTACATGTGGGTGCCCAGAGCAGACATCCTTAGAGAATGCCAGGATGCGCTCAGCTGCACTGACCATGACCCAAGAGTCTGCTCCCCAGATGCTGTGGAGTGGGTTCGGTGTTGGTGCGAAACTGTGACGATGATGACTTGCAAAATGAATAAGTCTTACACCTGCCAATATATAAGTAAGATGACAGGATGCTGATCTTTTTAACATCAAAGTACTTTTGTAACCCGGCAGTGCTAACTTTTATGTGTAACCCAGAATGAAAAGTTATTACAAAAGACGATTGCAAGATATTTAGATAAATTGCTAGTTTAACATTGTGGTAGACGTACATATATGTATTAAAGTTACATATCCAATAACCTGTAGGTTAACAGAGAAGGAAGGGCGCACAAGTTCATTGTAATTTGAAGTTGAGGAGTTGGAACAAAGTTGATTTGCATTGAGTCAGAATTCAATCAAGTCTTAGACTTAGATTGAAAGAAAAAAATCTTTTTTAAAACAAGAAACAAAAAAACAACCCTACAGCGTTCACCAGAATGAATAAAAACAGGACAGTCTTTAAACTGTATCAATGGAAATCACATCTTGCATATACAAGACCTCTAGTGCTATTGTGAGGATTGGTTCTCAGTCTCACCCGTTATGCTGTATCTGAGTGCCATAACACAACTTGTGAAATCCAAATAAATTAAAAACAGATTATAAATTTATATCATATTTATTGTCATTTCATTCATATTCATGTTATTCACACTGAAATCATTTTAAAAAAATATAGATATGATGTTTCTCCATTAAAGCTATGCTTGTATTCTCATCCTGTGAAAGAGAAAGAAAAAAAAAAAAAGAAAAAAATTGATAATTATTACTGAAACTGTGTAGTTCCATTTTAAAAATCTGTGATGTAAGAGCCTCAGCAAAAGCTTTGGTTAAAAAAGGTTCTGATTCAAGAAATGCACTTCTTAGGCAGAACATGCGATTAACCTGTGTAGACTTTAGTATTATGGTCTTGCATATAATTATCAAGTGCAGAAAGTTTGCCATTAAAATGATTA